>NC_084810.1:14465889-14767764 GCF_963583255.1 Pyrus communis | reverse complement strand
TTCTTCTGCCAACATAAACTAATGCTTCCACTGGACCAGAATCTAAGATTTGACTATACAAAACGGATCTTCCCTTATCTAGCTCAGCACAATCACTAAGAAAATGTGAACGAAAAAACAAGAATTTGAAATGTTTGCAAATACCCACTTGAAATATCCAAAACCCAACTCAACATTCACAACAGGCATCGAATTTCAACAGAAAGTCGCATTATCCAGCCAAGAAACATAAAAGAGAAATGCAGCAGAGAGAGAGAGAGAGAGAGAGAGAGAGAGAGAGAATTGGAGAGGGAAGTACCAAGTGATACAGAGTAATCTGCGTGTGGTGATTACTGTAAAAAGCGAAGTTGGGGATGCTTTGAATCCGAACTTGGCGCTGCGCGGAAATATAATTGAAGTTTGGCTCTGTCGGTTGGGTTTCATATACAGGGCCAATATAATTTTAACCCTAAACACCCTCAATCGTGGCCAAACTTTGGATTCTGTTTCCAATTTGGAGATGTAAAATATTATGGAAGCAGATCCTCCGGACTTACACCTTACACCCCAGATCCAACGGTTGGAGTCCAACCCTTGGCTAAATATGAGTTAAAACCTAAACTCATTTTTGAAGTAAATTTAGCCCAGAATTTCTCCTGAGTTAGTGGGGTTGGCATACCATATATGTGTATTTTTTTAGTTTTATATTTATATATTTATGGAATTTAACGGCTAAAATCTAATTTGATCAAATCTAACGGTAAAAAAAAAAAAAAAAAATCTAACAGTCCAAATTCAAATCTAACAGCTAAAGTAATTTAAAAAAAAAATATGTTTTATGTGTTTCATATTCTTTTGTAGTGTTTCACAAGTTTCATGGTGCTGATTTAATGATTTTTCAATATTTATCGGAATCTAAATATTTTTAAGTTAAAATGTATCTAAAATTAAATTATGATAGTCTACATAATTTTTTTTTTTTTAAAAGTTACTTTAAGAAAAAAAATATCTTAAATTCATTCTTTAATAATCTCGGGCTAAAAATTAACCCAGAAAGGTTGGAGGAAAAAAACTATTTCTAGGTTAAAACCTAAATTTTCCGGGTTAAAATTTTTAGGTTTTAACTTAAGGATTGAAGATGGTCTCAGGAGCCTAGGGATTAAATAATTCTAGCCTTTAAATTTTGATCATGCGGCCAACTACTATTGTACCTTTTAAAAGGCCATGAAAATTTTGGCCGCATGATCAAATTTTAAAGGCTAGTGTGACTTTAATGTTACGTAGTATTTACTTACAAGAGTTTTAGTCGTTAGATTTAATTTACACAGTTATTTAGATTTGTTATTTTCAATCTTAACTTTTCATTTTTGTATTATTCAATGTTAAGTAGTATTAAAGAAATAAACGTGTAACGAAAAGGACTGGAACTTCCAAATAGTACACAATGGAGTTGTAGACTTGTAGTAGAACGTATTGGTTAATTTTTCAGATAAAACATTTCATGCTAATAATATAACAATTTGTAGAATCTTTATTTTTTAAGGTTGTGTTATTAGTATGAGATGTTATGATAACAGTATACTAGTGCATGGAAGATCTTTAACTGAAAATAGACTTGCAACAAATCCATCATTTCGATATATGGATCAGAAAGATTAGTAAAATGTGGAAGGTGACACACAATAGGACTTCTAAGTTTATATTCTCCATATGAAACTTTTTGTTCTCGTACCATTTACAAACTATTTTTTTTTCCCTAAACATAAGCGATATTACTACTTTAATTTATACAGAGAGAATAAGAAAGAATGATGCATTGGAAAGAGAGGGAATGATTTGAACTCCACAACGGCAACCCCTGCAGATGTTCAAAGAAAATAGATAAGCCTTGGAGAAAGAAGAATGTACACGTTCTTTAGAAAAGGAATAAGCCCTCTCTCTATGTCCAATAAATATTTCTAATGTGAAAAACAGGGGCATTGGGCAAAACAATGTCCAAAAAAGAAAAAAGGCTCCCACACACTAGTACAAATGGTAGATGATCCAGAATTCCAAGACAACTGGTAGGAATAGGCAACTTACCCAGAGGCTCGCAGCCTGTAAACTAATTTGAAGATTCAAGCAGTCTGTTAGACCATCTTTAACTGAATGGTCCAGAGGGCCAGAGGGCCGAAAATAGTCCAAAAATCGTTTCTAACTGAGGATTAGGCAGAATGCTCATGAGTCCCACGGAATCTGAAAGGGCCAAAGGGCTATATATTTTTTTTTTTGTCGGATTTCCTATCGATCAAGTAGTGTCAGTTATAATCGACACAAATAGAAGGGAAAATTTTGAATTCAACAGCTAGTTACCGTTGGATTCAATTTTTTTTTTTTGGGCCAAATTTTTTTTTAATGAATTAAAAAAATTCCCCTTTTTTTTCCTATAAATACCTAAGTCATTCCTACACTATTTCTCACATAATTTTGACCCTTTTTAAATTTAAGTTGTTGTAGTTTTTAAATTTAAGTTGTTGTACTTTTAAAATATAAATAATAAATAATGTTTGGCCTTGTGGCCCTTTGGCCCTTGGTTGGAGATGGAGGCAAATATGGTCATGTACTGTTCATTAAAATAATAATATCTTGGAGGACCAAAGGGTTAAAACGAAGTTCTCTGGGCAGCCCTCGGTTGGAGATGGCCTTAGGGCCCAAAAATCTCACGTATAAGTCTAACTACATCTTGAAGCTCGATCATCGTAAAAATGCCATGAGTCAAACTTAAATACATGCAAAGATACGAAGTCGAGGAGTACGTGATTTTATGATAACGCCATGATAATAAAATAATAATTTATAAAATGGACGTTTGTATAACCACGCCAAGCCCATGCAAATTCATGGACATTTATCATGCCAAGCCATGTTACGACATTAATGTTATAACTAAATCATGCCAATCATGCTATATGCTAAAGTGGGCCCAAGCTACATATCAAGGCTTGCCAAATGGATCGTGATGTGGATGGTTACGAAAATTTATTGGGCCTATGTGAAGCTAAGGTTATAAAAAAATTTTGGACTGCTTGGGAGCACTAAAAGACCAAGCCCATAATTTTTGGTTTCACGTGAGTAAGTCTAAAAGAGAATAGACTAACTTTCGCCATCTCTTGCATACCAAATTGGGACACTTAGGAAGCAACCAAAACCCAAAGCCGAGTTGCTTACAAAATCACAATAAACGTGCATGCAAAAAATATAAAGAAAAAAGCATATAAACTGAAGTAGAAGCTTTATTACCATTCTCAACATTCATCTTATCACAAGCATAACCCTTGCCCACAAATACATCCTTTTTGGTGGTTATATATTGATCAGATTTCATGGTTTGTTTAAAACCATCCTTATTAAGAAGATAACTCGACATAAGATTTTTCCTCATAGAAGGAGTATGAAGTACATTTTTCAAAATCAAAGTCCTTGCAGATGTAGATTCGAAATCAATCTTGCCACTTCTAAGCACTTGAGGAGTAACCAAGCATAAATGCATGCAGCTCCTTATAAGGAGTATATTTTTTGAACCAACCTTTGTTAAAGCAAACATGTCTATTGGCTCTAGAATTTGCCCACCATCCTTCATCACTTGTAAACATGTTCACATCAGTAATCATTGCAACAAATGGTTCTTCGGTGACATGAACTTGAGGATTAAGCTCATGTTTCAAATATTTGCAAAACCGAGCAATATTTCCACTCTTGCAAGTTACAACAAACATAATAAGATGAAGAAGATTGTTGGTTCTTACTCACATAGCTTGAGTTTCCTTTATTTTGTTGGTAATATTTTCCACATTTCTTCATATTTTTATTCTTAGGTTGAAATTGACAATTATAATGGAAAAAAATGATAATAATTTTATGTTTCTTATCATCCTTAGTGAATAGCCTAATAAACACAAATTAACAAGAAAAAAAAAATTACAAAAGTTACAAAAAATGAAAGGCCAAAGACTGCACCTTAATTTCCCACTAACCACAAATAACGATAAATAAACTTACTTCCCCACTAACTACCAAATAATGACAATTATAATTAATTTAATATTAAAAATGAACCAACAACTACTAATTAAGAAAACACTATTTGAATTCAAGCAATATGGGTTACAATTTGAAAACTGAGTTATATATGGGTCCCAACAGTTCCAAGTGAAAGCATAGCGAAATTTCATGCATCAACTCTTTCCAAAGGCGAATTTGAACGACATTATTACTAACTCATTATGAGGTTAAACTCATAAAAAAAAAATACTACTAATATTAAGTGACAACATTTCTCACTTAATAAATTAACTTAGTATAACAATGTCGGCCTAAATCAAAGATTTGTATTCCCCTTTCCGAGGAATGTGTGCGTGTTAATTAATCACGAAGACAAATGCTCCAAGCAATCACGTATGCATGCGACCAACCGTCAAAGATTCGCTTTCCTTTTCGAGGAATGTGTGTGTATTAAATACGAAACCTATAGACGTAAGTACCCATCATTGAATGCACAAGCCATAACTTGATCTCATCCTTCTTATACCTTCTTATGTGTAAATGTTTAATTAAGTTGATCATTAATAACTATGTCTTTTAGTAAGCAATTCGATGCACCAGCGGTCCTTCATCCTGGCACGAGACACGGTTCGTCGTCCCATTCTCAAAATGATGGAGGCCTGAATCCGCCAAATGTTCAGAGTACTCTATGTCATTCTGGCACGAGATGCGGTTCGTCGTCCCATTCTCAAAATCATGGAGGCCTGAATCTGCCAAATGTTCAAAGTACTATAGGAAGGGACAAGAAGAAATCTGAGAAAAACTAGCGAAAAATCATATATACATAGCTGCTGTTGTGGGTTGTACATAAGACATTAGTAAGTAAATGAGCACAGTTGCATATATATATATATATATATATATATATATTTACAAGGGAACTGTTATTGGCACTCCCAAAATCTCAATCCACACTCCTTCTATATTTCTGATTTATTTATTACTTTTAATGTCTACAATCTTGAAAACCTCATTAAGTATGATGACATAAATATGGGTAAATATTTATAGGGAGTTGTAAAGACCTTTTGTGCTCTAGAAGCAAGTAATCTTTTACTCTCGAGTCTAGCTCCATACAGAATCGGTGGTTGTTTTATCAAGTCAGCCATTTCTGCGACCTTAGACTTTTTTCCTCTTAGTCTTAGCAAAATTCTTCATTTTTTTTGGGTAATTCGTGGATGAAAGCCTCATTAATCTTTCATTTGGAATTGATTTTGCTGACGAAAAAAATTGGAGGGATTTCTGGTAGATTTGTTTTCTTTCTAGATTTCCTATGAAACAAATAGCATAGCAAATGTTACAAATAGCATCTTTCTTACTTCTTTTCAACAAAATAAAATTGTTGTTAAAGGCAACAAGTAATCCTTCTAAAATACAACATAATAGTTGTGGTTATCACAGTTCATATCTTGAATATCATAATGAGAAATAATCTCATGTTCTTTTTCTAGAATTTTAACCATGTCAATGGAAGGTTAAATAATTCTAAACATAGCATCCAAACATATATATCAGCAATTGCCTCCACATCTTAATCAAGCACAAAATATGTATCAGCAAAGTGCAAAACCTGTATATCATAATAAAATATACCAAAACAATTAGAAAAGATATATAAATACGTCCTATATATTTAAACTCCCATTAAAATACTAATGATTAAAGGTGTAGCCTATTTGCAGACTTTAGTTGTTCCACATACAAGAGAAATTTCAATTGAGGGAACACAAATTAATTTCAAGTCCCAACCAAGATGAACATGATTTAAAGTAATGCAGCTCTATCATTGAGTTCGCAGGTCCGACGGTTGTGGCCAACAATGTTACAAATCCTACATTTTCGAGAGTTCTCAACTATCTCAAACGACAAAGGCTCACGCTGTGTAGAGTTAGATTCCTTTCTCTTCTTCGACTTTGATGGATGATGCGAAAATTAACTTAACACACAAATTAACCCTTTTTTGACAATTGTAGCATATAAATAAGTAAGGATCGTTCTTACACCGGGGATTAGGAGGGCTTGCTAAACACTCTAAACTGACTCAAATAATTAAAACTAACCTTTAAAACACTTAACTCACTTAAAAATACTGAAAAAAGTTCACAAGACTCAAAATAAGCTAAAAACACTCAAAACTACCTAAAAGCACAAACTGGGCAGTTTTGAGTCTAAACACAAACTTGGACGAAATTTGGTTCTAACTTGACACAAAACTCTTAAAAACACAATCTAAAACATATTTGAACCAATTAGACACTCTAAGACAATTGGGGATTTGATTTTTGACGAAAATCAAACAAACAAAACAAATATGTAAACTAGGCAGATTTAGGCGAAATTGGTAGAATTAAGTGGATGGTGAGATGGCTAGGAGGTTTTTCTCCACACATGGCATACTTGCATACAACACAATCTTCAGTTGCTTATTCAATGAATTGTGAACCTCAACACCCCAAGTTAATTAGGTACGCTTAAATTAACTCTCAGATTTCCCTTAGGTCATTGAATTGAATGGAATTAGCGCATTGCAATCAAATTATTCCTTAAAAGTTTTCTATATGAAAGCGCATAATAGAAAGATAATCAAAGATCATTAGGTGCTATGGAGATCATAGGTGTTGACGAGGCATTCGTAACTATGAAAGCGCATGATACTTATGCCAAGAATTTACTTAACATAATTGTGACCAACAATCTTAACTACTCATGAATATAAGTTCCCAACGATTAGGTGAAGTTTCCTTATACCCTAGCATCATATTTATGCATGCAAATTAAGTGTGCACTCTCAATTCATATACATAAACAAGTTTTAATTAAAACAGATAAGCAAATTGAATTCATCATTCATGAAATCACAACTGAAAGTAATCAAATCAAATCATCATGCAAATATAACCATGGTTTTGGTTTCACGTGAGTAAGTCTAAAAGAGAATAGACTAACTTTCGCCATCTCTTGCATACCAAATTGGGACACTTAGGAAGCAACCAAAACCCAAAGCCGAGTTGCTTACAAAATCACAATAAACGTGCATGCAAAAAATATAAAGAAAAAAGCATATAAACTGAAGTAGAAGCTTTATTACCATTCTCAACATTCATCTTATCACAAGCATAACCCTTGCCCACAAATACATCCTTTTTGGTGGTTATATATTGATCAGATTTCATGGTTTGTTTAAAACCATCCTTATTAAGAAGATAACTCGACATAAGATTTTTCCTCATAGAAGGAGTATGAAGTACATTTTTCAAAATCAAAGTCCTTGCAGATGTAGATTCGAAATCAATCTTGCCACTTCTAAGCACTTGAGGAGTAACCAAGCATAAATGCATGCAGCTCCTTATAAGGAGTATATTTTTTGAACCAACCTTTGTTAAAGCAAACATGTCTATTGGCTCTAGAATTTGCCCACCATCCTTCATCACTTGTAAACATGTTCACATCAGTAATCATTGCAACAAATGGTTCTTTGGTGACATGAACTTGAGGATTAAGCTCATGTTTCAAATATCTGCAAAACCGAGCAATATTTCCACTCTTGCAAGTTACAACAAACATAATAAGATGAAGAAGATTGTTGGTTCTTACTCACATAGCTTGAGTTTCCTTTATTTTGTTGGTAATATTTTCCACATTTCTTCATATTTTTATTCTTAGGTTGAAATTGACAATTATAATGGAAAAAAATGATAATAATTTTATGTTTCTTATCATCCTTAGTGAATAGCCTAATAAACACAAATTAACAAGAAAAAAAAAATTACAAAAGTTACAAAAAATGAAAGGCCAAAGACTGCACCTTAATTTCCCACTAACCACAAATAACGATAAATAAACTTACTTCCCCACTAACTACCAAATAATGACAATTATAATTAATTTAATATTAAAAATGAACCAACAACTACTAATTAAGAAAACACTATTTGAATTCAAGCAATATGCGTTACAATTTGAAAACTGAGTTATATATGGGTCCCAACAGTTCCAAGTGAAAGCATAGCGAAATTTCATGCATCGACTCTCTCCCAAGGCGAATTTGAACGACATTATTACTAACTCATTATGAGGTTAAACTCATAAAAAAAAAAATACTACTAATATTAAGTGACAACATTTCTCACTTAATATATTAACTTAGTATAACAATGTCGGCCTAAATCAAAGATTTGTATTCCCCTTTTCGAGGAATGTGTGCGTGTTAATTAATCACGAAGACAAATGCTCCAAGCAATCACGTATGCATGCGACCAACCGTCAAAGATTCGCTTTCCTTTTCGAGGAATGTGTGTGTGTTAAATACGAAACCTATAGACGTAAGTACCCAACATTGAATGCACAAGCCATAACTTGATCTCATCCTTTTTATACCTTCTTATGTGTAAAAGTTTAATTAAGTTGATCATTAATAACTATGTCTTTTAGTAAGCAATTCGATGCACCAGCGGTCCTTCATCCTGGCAGGAGACGCGGTTCGTCGTCCCATTCTCAAAATGATGGAGGCCTGAATCCGCCAAATGTTCAGAGTACTCTATGTCATTCTGGCACGAGACGCGGTTCGTCGTCCCATTCTCAAAATCATGGAGGCCTGAATCTGCCAAATGTTCAAAGTACTATAGGAAGGGACAAGAAGAAATCTGAGAAAAACTAGCGAAAAATCATATATACATAGCTGCTGTTGTGGGTTGTACATAAGACATTAGTAAGTAAATGAGCACAGTTGCATATATATATATATATATATTTACAAAGGAATTGTTATTGGCACTCCCAAAATCTCAATCCACACTCCTTCTATATTTCTGATTTATTTATTATTTTTAATGTCTACAATCTTGAAAACCTCATTAAGTATGATGACATAAATATGGGTAAATATTTATAGGGAGTTGTAAAGACCTTTTGTGCTCTAGAAGCAAGTAATCTTTTACTCTCGAGTCTAGCTCCATACAGAATCGGTGGTTGTTTTATCAAGTCAGCCATTTCTGCGACCTTAGACTTTTTTCCTCTTAGTCTTAGCAAAATTCTTCATTTTTTTTTGGGTAATTCGTGGATGAAAGCCTCATTAATCTTTCATTTGGAATTGATTTTGCTGACGAAAAAAATTGGAGGGATTTCTGGTAGATTTGTTTTCTTTCCAGATTTCCTATGAAACAAATAGCATAGCAAATGTTACAAATAGCATCTTTCTTACTTCTTTTCAACAAAATAAAATTGTTGTTAAAGGCAACAAGTAATTCTTCTAAAATACAACATCATAGTTGTGGTTATCACAGTTCATGTCTTGAATATCATAACGAGAAATAATCTCATGTTCTTTTTCTAGAATTTTAACCATGTCAATGGAAGGTTAAATAATTCTAAACATAGCATCCAAACATATATATCAGCAATTGCCTCCACATCTCAAACCAAGCCTGAAGCCTGTTTCCATTTCCTTGATAATCAAACTCTAATCTTCAATTGCCTCCACATCTCAATCAAGCACAAAAATATGTATCAGCAAAGTGCAAAACCTGTATATCATAATAAAATATACCAAAACAATTAGAAAAGATATATAAATACGTCTTATATATTCAAACTCCCATTAAAATACTAATGATTAAAGGTGTAGTCTATTTGCAGACTTTAGTTGTTCCACATACAAGAGAAATTTCAATTGAGGGAACACAAATTAATTTCAAGTCCCAACCAAGATGAACATGATTTAAAGTAATGCAGCTCTATCATTGAGTTCGCAGGTCCGACGGTTGTGGCCAACAATGTTACAAATCCTACATTTTCGAGAGTTCTCAACTATCTCAAACGACGAAGGCTCACGCTGTGTAGAGTTAGATTCCTTTATCTTCTTCGACTTTGATGGACAACCTTTATGAGCTTGAATAGTAGGCTCAAGAATTAAATGAAGAGAAGCACAAAGAAACTGGGATAGCTACCTTTTGGTACCTTCTTTTTCAGAAATGGGCATTTTTTCGTACTTCGATTTAAAATCTACCAGAAGATCACTTATTTCATCTCTATCACCATCCAAGTTAACATCACAAACATCAAGTTAACATCACAAACATCACTAAACGATCTTGTATCAATCCTCCATTGCTCATGTACGTCATTCAATTGCAATTCAGTTCTCATTTCTCTAATCATGTGTGCACAAGGAAGGCCCATTGTTTTAAAAAAATGGCCTTTACACCGAGATAAAACATCAGTGGATTTTGCTAATCCATATTGCTTATCTAACTCATCCAGTGCAAACATAGATACATGAGTAACAAGTTCTTTAAAGAAGGGAATTCGAATTCTATGTGACACACAAATCTTCTCACTTGAAAGTCGAACTTTGATTTCTTGAAATTGATTTTCAATAGCAAGACAAATCTTTTCTTGCACCTCACGAAGGCCTCCAGTTGAAACTTGAAGATACTTTTTTAACATTGCATGTGCACCTTCTGCTCTTGAACTAACACGATTACCAAAGTGCATAACCTGCTCAGTCCATGCACTTACAAATTTTTCTTTGAAAGGTAGCCATATAGTTGTAATATATTTAAGAACAGAATTATTGTACTTGTCCTTGTATTTTACTTCAAAACAACTCCAAGCTTCGTTGAATGATGATTCATTAAGAGACTGTATTAAACTAGTCCAAGTGGATATGAAATTAACCTAATCATCTTCGTTTTCAAAATGAGACTTACAATTTGTAAGAATATTTTTCTCAATATGCCAGACACATAAAATATTTGTAGTTCTAGGGAAGACACTTTCTATAGCTTTCATCAACGCCAATTCCCTATCTGATATAATCGCCACTGGATGATTATCAATTCCCAAGAGTTTACTAAACATTGATAGCGCCCATACATAATCCTCTTCCTCCTCCTTTTGCATGAAGGCAAAACAAGAATAAAATGATGTGTTGAAACTTGAGACCCCTATGATATCCAACAATGGCATCTTGTACTTATTAGTCTTATAGGTGCAATCCATCACAAAAACATTTGAGTAGCTCTTAGTCATTGCAATTGAAATGGAATGGGCAAAGAATAAATGAGTCAAATGATCATTCTGATCATACTCAATGTTATAAGTGAAACCACCTTGACCAAGTTCATCCAACAAGGCTTGAACAACTGTACGTCCTCCTAAACTCTGCTTCAAAATCTTATACCTTTCATTATAGACACTTTGAGAAATTGCTTGAAGATTAGGATTACTTTGATGAAGAAGAAAGAATCTGGCGAGGTGGTATACCAGCCATAGTCATTTGTTTAATGCGCAAGATTTCGTCTTCTGAAAACCGACGATAATAGGGATGCCCAGACATGTCAGTTGAAGGATCATGGTTATGTGACAAATTTTTTATGTCCACCTTCCAAAATCCTTCTTGTTTCTTCTTTCCCCAAATTTCAAAAGGACAATTTATCAATCGAGATGCTGTTTTCCTTTTCTTATCCTCTAACAAAAGATTGGTGTTTCGATAATTACCACCTCTATCACAACCAATGATAACATATTTATCAGCCTTCGATCTCCGAATCACAGTTGCATACCCTTGCTTTAATGCAATTTCACGAACAATACCAAGGAGGTCTTCCCGACTTTGGAAGTTCTTTTCAGTCAAAGAGAGCATTGTGTCGTGTTCACTGATCTCTACTTGACTCCCTAGATAAAAATAAACTTAGTTTTATAGCATGTGAACCATTCATTTCAACATAATATACAGTAACTTACTAACAATGGAAGCTATCATACTAGTTAATAAAACAAAAGAAGTTGGTCGAATGAGAAGTCAATTGATAAGGGAGTAGAACTCATTACATGAAAAGTAAATCAGGGTTAAAAAAACAAGCATTCAAAGGGCAGCAACAAAAAAACTTATTCATGAAATTGCATTGCACCAATAAATAAATTTGTCTACTGGAAAACCCCAATTCTAATCCATGAAATTGAATATCTAATTCATGTTATTGAGATTGAAATACAAATATGTTCAAACTCATAATGAAACACCTATAACACTAAAAATAATTAAACGAGTAAATAAAAAGGAAAAAAAGTCATGAGAAGACATACCATGAAAATTTGATTCAAGAGAGTTAGAAAGATTACTCAAGTCTGACACTTCTTCCATTTCACCATTGTAAATTTTGTCAAAACTTTGCAGTAGTATCGGGTCCATATAAGGTTGTTTAGCCATGAATTACCCAAAAAAAAAAATGAACAATTTTGCTGAGACTAAGAGGAAAAACGTTTGAGGATGAAGAAATGGCTGACTTGATAAAGCAGCCACCGATTCTGTATGGAGCTAGAGTCTTTTGCATATATGCTCAGACTCGAGAGTAAAATATTACTTGCTTCTAGAGCACAGAAGGTCTTTACAACTCCCTGTAAATATTTACCCATATTTATGTCATCATACTTGATGAGGTTTTCAAGATTGTAGACATTAAAAGTAATATAGGGGTAAAATTGGAAATCACGTTAAAAGAATTAAAATAAATAAATCAGAAATATAGAAGGAGTGTGAATTAGATTTTGGGAGTGTCAATAACAGCTCTCATTTACAAACTTGAAAGATCTTTGTACCAAGTAATGTATACAAAAATTTGTTCAAGATAAATAAGCACATTAAAATTTCTTAAGTTCAATTAATATTATTTTATTATGAAATGGGTAGGTTCTGCTAAGAACAAATATTGCAAGAATGTAACAAAAGAAATAAATTAATATATTCTTTCATTTTGTTCTACAGTCGATGTTTCTCAATTGATTATATTTAAGAATCTAGTAATCCAAGTGTATTCTCTTTGATAATGTTTATACCGCATTTTAGTTTTGAGCCTCAACTATTCAACGGGGAAATATCAAATATGTAAAAGGAATGACATGTTGTAATTCATAAAAGGGTAAATGACGAAAACGACCTTAACTATTGATATGACGACACTTTCATATCTCATCTTTTAAAAGTGACAATGTCAGACCTCATCTTACGAATTTGTGACAATGTCAGACCTCTGTCAGTTTTTCTGTTAATTTATCTGTTAAGTGTTGACGTGGCTAGAGACGAGGGCCACTCACTAATCCAACTGGATTAAAATATAATTAAATATATTTTTAATAATTAAATATTAAAAAATTAAAAAAAAATTATATAAAATCCTTCCCACCCGTCCCCTCCCCCCCACCACACACACACACACACACACTCTCTCTCTCCCCCTGCAACCTACATCCCTAAAATCCCAAAATCCAGAAACCCTTCCCACACGTCCCCCACCCCCCAACCTTCCTCCACTGCCCACCCTCTTTAATCCCAAGGAGGTGGCTTCACCCGCAGGTCATCGAGCTGGTACCTGTTCATGTACCCAAAAAAAATAAAAAACCAGTTCGTCTTACCCACCTGAGCCCACATCCCAAAACCCAGAAACCCTTCCCACCGGTCCCCCACCCCAACCTTCCTCCACCCCCTACCTTCTTCGATCCCAAGAAGGTCGATGATCTTCACCCGTAACTCCTCTTCATGTACAAAAAAATAAAATAAATAGTTTGTCTTCCCCACCCGAGCCCTCTCCCAAATCAGACACACCCATTCTCCCCACACCCTTCTCCCCACCCGAGCCCACCCCTAAATCAGAGAAACTCCTCTCTCTCTGATCCTTAGCCCTAAATTAGAGACACTTCATCTCTCTCTCTAATCCCTGCACCATCTGGATACAAAGGGTGAGGTCAAAGTCGAACAAGACCGCCTTCTTTAGATTTGGGAGGTTTTATGAGATTTTGGGTTTTGAGATTTGTAATGGGTTTTGGGATTTTGGGGATGCATGTCGCCCAAAGAAAGAGAAGAGAGAGGCGAGAGAGCGAGATGAGAAATATAGGGTGGGTGGTGGAGGAAGGTTGGGGGGGACGGGTGGGAAAGGTTTCTAGGTTTTGGGATTTTAGGAATGCAGGTTGCAGGGAGAGAGAAGAAAGAGAGGCGAAAGAGAGAGAGAGAAAGAGAGAAAGAGAGGAGAGGGTGGTGGGGGGGGGGATGGGTGGGAAGGATTTTATATAAAAAAATAATGGGTAAAGTACAAAAAATTACCTCAACTATTGGTGTAGCGACACTTTCATACCTTATCTTTTAAAATTGACAATGTCATACCTCATCTTTAGAATTTGGTCCAATATTATACCTTCCGTTACTTGGCCATTTACTTTTCAGTTAAATGCTGACGTGGCTTGATTTGGGGCCATTTTCTATTAAAAAATTATTAAAAACTAAAAAAAAATTATTTAATATTTTTAAATATTAAAATAATAATAAAAAGTACAAAAAAAAAAATAAAAAAAAAATTAACCCTCAGTTCGTCCCTCCGCTCCCCTTCCCCTTCCCCCTCCCCCTCCCCCTCCTCTCTCTTCTCCCCATCTTCATCTTCTTTCCCCCACCTGCAAACCCCAAAAAAAAAAAAAAAAAAAAAAAAATTCCAATTTGTCTTCCCCCGCACCCATACTCAGTTTCCCCCTCCTCACCCCCTCTTCTCCTAGAAATAAAAAAAAAAAAAAAAAAACCCAAATCCCGTCGGCAGGAAGATGGGTGGGCAGAGAAGGTGGAGGATGGTGCGGAAGAGGATATGGAGAATGGATGAGAGTGGTGGATTTGGGGTTGACAGGGGGTTGGGTTGGGGGGTAGGGGACACTTTGGAATTTTTTTTTTCTTTTTATTTTTGTCCTCCTTCTTCTTTCTGGGTTGTAGAAGGTACACGAACTGGGTTGGGTTGAGTTTTGTTTTTTTCTTTCTTCTTCTTCTTCTTCTTTTTGGGTTGCAGGGGGTTGGGAGGGGGGAACTAGGTTGGGTTGGATTTATTTTTATTTTTTATTTTCATCCTTCTCCTTTTCTTCCTCTTCTTCTTCTTCCTCCTTCTCATTCTCCTTCTCATTTTTCTTCTTCTGCAGGGGGTCGTTGGTTTTCAAATTTTTTTTTTCTTCCTCTTTCTCCTTTTTTTCCTTTTCTTCTTCTTCTTCTTCTTCTTTTTCTTCTTCTTCCTCCTTCTTCTACAGGGGGGTTGATGGGTTTTCAGAAATTTTTTTTTTCTTCCTCCTTCTCCTTCTTCTTCTTCTGCACGCAGGGCGAGGGGTGGGGGTGGTTGATGGGTTTTCAATTTTTTTTTTCTTCCTCCTCCTTCTCCTTCTCCTTCTCATTCTTCCGTAGGGGGGTTGATTGGTTTTCAAAATTATTTTTTTTCCTTCCTCCTTCTCCTTTTTTTCCTCTTCTTCTTCTCCTTCCTCCTTCTCCTTCTCCTTCTCCTTCTTCCGTAAGGGGGGTTGATGGGTTTTCAAAAAAAAAAATTTCTTCCTCCTTCTCCTTTTTTTTTCCTCTTCTTCTTCTTCTTCTTCTTCTTCTTCTTCTCCTTCTTCTTTTTTTTTTTTTTTTTTTAACTTTTTATTATTATTTTAATTTTTTTTTAGTTTTTAATAATATTTTAATGATTTTTTAATAGAAAGTGGGTCCCGAATCAAGTCACGTTAGCATTTAACTGAAAAGTAAACGGCCAATTAACGGAAGGTATAACATTGAACCAAATTCTAAAGATGAGGTATGAAAGTGTCGTGACACCAATATTAGAGGTAGTTTTTTGTACTTTACCCAAAAATATTTTTTTTTTAATTTTTAATATTTAATTATTAAAAATATATTTTAATCCAATTGGATTATTGAGTGGCCCCCGTCTTTAGCCACGTCAGCACTTAACAGATAAATAAACAGAGAAACTGACGGAGGTCTGATATTGTCACAAATTCGTAAGATGAGGTATGACATTGTCATTTAAAAAGATGAGGTATGATAGTGTCGTTTGACCCATAGTTGAGGTAGTTTTGTATAATTTACCCTTCATAAAAATATGGATGGCCACTCATCCATTACAACTCATCCCACTACCACTCTACAACTCATCCCACTACAACTTTATCTAAAGCTTTGCCTATAAATGGATGAGAAGGAGGAGAGCATACACACACACACACACACACACACACACACACACACACAAAACATAGGGATGGAACAAAGAAAATAGGAAGAAAGAGGAAAGAAAAGAGAGGAAGAAGAGAGGAGAGAATAAAGAGAGTTATCCTTGTACTCCTAGTATTTCACATAATAAATGAAAGCAACACTGCAGCTTCGACGACGTACTCTAGTCACACTAAACGTAGAGATACCTCGTAAATATTGTGTCTTGTTTCTATAACATATCAAATTTTCAGAAAATTTTTACGGTGAGATTGTTGCAGATGTCTGAAACACCAACCCAGTTTCCAATTTCCGCAGAAAACTAGACAACCACTTTATGAGTAACAAAACTCTGTTTTCAGTAGCTCAGATCGAAATTGTTTCTTCACAAACATTGTTCGGTATCCTCTTATCCATATCATACTAAAATTTGAACTAAATCTAACTGTTTGATCTTCCCATAAGTTGCAGGCTCCACTCTTGACTCCAAAACTTATGGGAACCGTTTTGACCCTTTTGAAACTTATTGGAGGAGGAACACCAATTGAGACTTATTGTTACTTCACTTCTTGCGTAACTATAAATACTTAAGGGTTGTAAAAATGAAATAAAATAAAAGGGATGAAACAAAAGGAAGTGACATACAAAGAAAAGGAAAAGAAAAAAAATGATGGAAACTTAATCATCGCCCCTTTTCTATTATTGCTTTATTTATGTGAATGGTGTTGGTTTAAAGCCCTTTCACAAGTTCCATTTACTTAAATGCAATCTATTTACAGTGAATGGAATTATTGCTTTTTGCTTTAAGTTTTGATTTCTTTATGTGAATGGTGTTGAATTAAAGCCCTTGTCACAAGCTTTATCCACTAAAAGTTAATTTATTTACCATGGCTGAAATTACCGCCTATTGCTTTAACTTATTTATTGTACTTCTTTTTTTTACGATGAGTATATACAGGATCCGAAGTTCCTTGATCAGATCAGAACCTACAGTTTCTTGATCAAATCAGAACCTGCAGTTTCTTGATCCTTAACATATAAAATGATTGGACCCGAAGTTCCATCATGTAAAAAGATCAGGCATGAAGTCCCTTGATCCTCAAGATTGGGCATGAAGTTCCTTGATGAGTACCATAAGTTTGAAGTGCCGCAGTGCCACAACTTAATTGCAATAAAGGCCATAAGAGTCTCAGTCCACAAACTATTAAATAAGGACCAAAAGTTTCTTGATTCATGTAAGTGAAGCTATAATCCATGTATATTTGCTAGAGTTTACATCTCGAAGTTTTTTATGATTATTGCATGTCACTGGGCATTGATGTTGAACACAATGTTCCTCATGTCCATACTCAAAATGGTTTAGCATAAGCATTTATTAAGCGGATGAAATTGTTTACACACGCTCTGCTCATGAAAATGAAATTGCCAGTTTCTACATAGAGACATGCCATTTTACATGATGCATTATTAGTTCGGTTGAGATCTGTTGCCAACCATCAATACTTCTTAGTACAACTCGTGTTTGGGTACCAGTCAAACATTACACATTTACGAGTTTTTGTTTATGTTATCTATGTGCCTATTGCACTGCCACAATGTACCAAAATGAGGCATCATTACAAACTGGGAATTTATGTTGGATTTCATTCACCATATTTTATTCAATATTTGGAACCCTTGATTGGGGATATGTTTATTGCACGGTTTGTGAACTTTCATTTTAATAAGACAATTTTCCCACCGTTAGGAGGAGAAAAGACAATTCCAAAAGAATGACGAGAATAAAAGACCATTCCAGAAGAACGATGAGAATTATCGTGGGATGTACCTACTTTGTTTTATTTTGATTCATGAAGCAATCAATGTGAAAATGAAGTGAGAATAATTGAATGATGCAACAATGTGCCAATCAAATACCAAATGCATTTAATGATGCAACGAAAGTGACAAAATCGCATATACTAGTTGCAGATGTGCCTACAAGAATTGATGTCCTTGTTGGACAAAATAATGTGGCAGCAAATGATTTATTTGTTGCACGCTTGAAGCATGGCAGATAATGTGGCAGCAAATGATTTATCTGTTGCATGCCAGAAGCATGCCAGACCCTCAAACTCAAAAGATTCAGTCATTCGAAAGAAGAAGAATATGACACTACTGAACTATTGCATTCCCGAAGCATAATTGTTGCATGCCGAAAACATGACAGTCGTTGCATGGATACACGTCCCAGAAGGACAATCTGCAGACATAGGAATTTTGATGTCTCATGCATCAAGCATGATAGACGTATAGGTTCCAATGGCTTAACTCCCGGAAGTGAAGATTAAAATCCAAGCTCTATAACGCTCAAGAAGAGGTTATGATCCGTATTCTCTAAACTGTGACTATCCTAAAAGAGATAGTGTAATAATGCCCTTGAAGAGGTAATGGATATCCAAAGAAATGAAAAGCTTTTATGCATGCACATGCACATGAGAATGTGGGATCACGGATTGATGATAACCAATGGTAATTTTGATTTTTACAAGTGCTACTAAATTCATCACTGAGCTGTGCTGATATTGAGTCCCATTTTTTTTCGTCGACAAAAGGAAAAGTTATCAACCAAAAATGGAGAAAGGCAATTCCATTACAATTTTGTAAGAATGTGGAAAAATGGACCTATATATATGTATATGATACAAATAGTCAAAAGATGTTGAATCAAGGAGGTTACATATGGGCATTTCTAATACAGTGAAACACACTCACATGATATGACACAAGGTTAGTAATTGAAACCTGAAATTATACTCATGTAAATGATTTCACATGAATGGAGAATTATATACATGGGAGTAAATTGCTTTGTATAAGTTCTAAAAGGGTAATGTGTCATAAAGTGTAGAAAATCCATGAAAGATTCAAATTGCTTGAAGCCCTAGAAGGGTAAAGCATAAATTATGTACTTAATATGAATGAATGGTATAAATTACCTTAGTGAGTACTTTCATTATGATATTGTTGCAACATACTGAAATCTCTTGCAAGAGTTGATGATATTAGATTGGAACTAGAATATTTCAAAGGTTCATTGATTTATATTCTTGGAACTAGAATATTTCATTGTTTCCTAATCTATTTATTGATCATGGAACCAAAATTTTCCATGGGTTTCTACATCTAACAAGCTGGAATAAAGGTTTTCAAGCATAAGGGAAGAAATTTTTACACATACATTACTTGGCAAAACCCCAGAAGGAGGAGGCACTGAAGACAGATCATCTAAAGCCTTAAGTACTTGGCAAAACCCTAAAAGGAGGAGGCACTAAAGACAGATCATGTGGAGCCTCAGTACTTGGCAGAAGTCCAGAAGGAAGACGCACTGAAGGTTGATTATTTAGAGCCTCGATACATGGTAGAACTCTATACGGTGGAGGCAATGGTTGCCTTTATAATAGAGCCATAAACATCTAATGATCACTTTGAATCCAACTTTCAGAGACTTGTAGCTAGTCAAGCTTTCTTTTCATGCTCTTTCAGTAATTATTTGCAAGCATATACAACTCTCTATTCTCGTGCTCGAGCACTATGATCTCTTGTCTAAGGCTTGCTACCTCAGCCATTAATGATTCGACTTGGCAAGTTTGAGCAAGTAAACGTTGGCCCATATTGGATACAGAGCTCACACACTGAACACTGAAAGCTAGAGAGTCTTGAACAACCAATTCATCGGACCGTTTTGAAAGTATCTTGTTCTCCTTAGGAGTGAGAAGATTCCTAACTACCATTGTAGCGGTTATGTCATTCTTTATCATAGAGTCCCCAACCGTAAGAGGACCATTATAGGATAAGAATGATGGGTGTCATATATTGTCTTGAGGATACATGTTTGCATATTTCACAACATTCAAATTGAAACAACAATCAGAAAGGCAAGCCATTTTTAGAAATGATGAAGGAAAAAAGAGGTCAGATATATTGAAATCTCATAAATACAATAAAAAGGAAATTTCTACATGCAACAACTTTTTGAGTATGCTTTTGAACACAGTTGATGCTTCTATAAAAGAAGAGGCAATAGGGTCACTTGTTCAAAAATCGAAGAGGCATCGCTCTCTAAATTTCAAAAGCCAGATTTTCCTAAATAAAGTTCGTTGACACTTTTCAGACACAGTCTCAACTTTTCGGATATCACAGGCAACTTTGTCAAAGATCTCTGACAAAGTTGAAACGAGTGAATTTTGCAGTTCCCATTACATCACTGTTGCTGACAAGCGTAAAGGAACAGCACCACTACTTGCTTAAATCCCTATATATGTTAACATCCGTCCTTCATGAGAAGGCAAACCTGCAAGAATACCTAACTCTTCCTCCTATCCAAGAATGCATTTTCAACGAAGCCTCTCGAAATTCTCAGTTTTCTTCCTCTCCGAGAATACCTCTTCAACCAAGTCACTCAAAATGGTCAACTAATTTCCTCAACAAGAAAATAGTTTTGAGAGAGAAGTTTTGCATCAGTATCAAAATTTTATACTGTTTTCTTCAATAGCAAAAGTATCTCGTATCATGCTTTTTCCTTGTCTTTTCCTTTGCCTTTGCTCTTACTTGCAAGACAATGAGAAAGAAAGCAATCAGTTGAAACTTGAAATCAAAATTCCACTCAGGAATTGACTGCCTGGGACCTTTCCTTGATTGCTGACCTAGCATTACTCTCGAGTAGTCATCTTCAATTGTTGATATGTCTCGAATTTCCTCAACAAATACCTCAGAACGGTTGATATGATGTGGGCTCTTTACATTCAAGATGCCAAACATAGATGAGTCACTGAAAAACGATGTTTTGAAGGATTAGTCAAAGGCAAAGGTTGCGCATCACTTCTGCTATGCAAGAGATTGAAGCAGAAGGATCAATGATGAGCCCACAAAAGTTCAAGTATGGCGTTGATACACATCAGCCTAAACAATTTTGAAATCAGGGGGAGCATCCAAAATAGATCAAGATTTTAACGAGTCAATCGAAGACTTATGGCTATCTAAGGGGAATGTTGTGATTCATAAAAATATGGATGGCCACTTATTCATTACAACTCATCCCACTTATCCATTACAACTCATCCCACTACCACTCTACAACTCATCCTACTACAACTTTGTCTAAAGCTTTGCCTATAAAATGGATGAGAAGAAAGAGAGCGTACACACACACTCAACATACGGATGGAAGAAAGAAAAGAGAGGAATAAGATAAGAGAGAATAGAGAGAGTTATCTTTGCACTCTTATTTTTTCACATAATGAATGAAAGAACCACTGCTGCCCCCGAAAATGTACTCCAGTCACATTAACTATAGAGGAACCTCGTAAATATTGTGTCTTGTTTTATTTATTCCATTGCTGTGACATCCCACATCGCCCAGGGGAGTGATCCTTAAATGTATATTCCCATCCCTACCTAGCACGAGGCCTTTTGGGAGCTCACTGGCTTCGGGTTCCGTAGGAACTCCGAAGTTAAGCGAGAAGGGGGCTAGAGCAATCCCATGATGGGTGACCCACTGGGAAGTTGCTCGTGAGTTCCCAAAAATAAAACCGTGAGGGAATGGTAAGCCCAAAACGGACAATATCGTGCTACGGTAGTGGAGTCAGACCCGGGAAGTAGTCCCACCCGGGCCGGGATGTAACAATTGCACACACACTGACGATTGTACAACAGGTCAAATAATTACTTACGTTTGTGCCATCCCTTAATTTTGTTGTGCAATAGGCCCTCAATTTTGTATTATTTACGTTTGTGCCATCTTTCCAATTCAAAATCCCATGCCTAATAAAACTGATTGAAAAGGTTGGATTTCTGTGCTGTTCGGTTCATCGTCCGACGCTCTCTGAGGTAAAAGCACCTTCTTCTTCTCTCACTCTCTTTTCAATTTGAATTTTGCTCTCTCTCTTCAATTTGAATTCTACTCTCTCTAGAACTTCAATCTCTTTGTATTTCTTGAAAATCGTCCTTATTTTGCAGATTGAACTGAGAAATTTGAAAAACCCTGTTCGAGATTTTGCTTGAAATCATGGTTTGGGGTAAAATAGCAGGGTCAGATCCAGTACTCTGAGAAGTACTACAATGATATCTATGAGTACAGGTGCGCCCCTTTCTTCTTCGTTTTCTTTTGATTTTTCTTCATTTTTCAAGTTCTTTTTGCATTTTGATAAACATTTTGTTTATTTTCAATGTTGGTACAGGCATGTGTTGTTCCTCAGTACGTGGCTAAACTGCTCCCAAAAAATCGGCTTCTCTCTGACGTAATTTATTAGGGTTTTCACTTTCTTTGATTGTAATATGTCGTTTTGAGAAATACTTTGCAATTTGTTTCTGTTATTTTAGGTTTTGTGTAATCCTGGAATCTTTCCTTTTTCTTCAGGGAGATTTGGGTTTTTCGGTTTTGTTTACGGTTTTTGAATGTCCATGAATTTTGAATGGTGGGTTTCTGTAGATTTTGTTATTTGAAGAGGGAACTATGGATTGGTTTGTTTATACATCCGCTTCTTCTCAAATGTTCAAATGTATACATTTATGTATGTTTGTGCATCCACTTTCGTATACGTGTGTTAACTGCCCGTAAATAAAAGACACCCATTTAGATTTGGTCAAATGAATAATGTACGTTTACGAATCGGTCATTTCACACATATATAGGGAAGCGAGCGGTTATATATCTATATCAGAAAAGAAATCCGGTTTTTAATTTAAAAGGTAAATGGTAATGCTAAAGAGACTAAAATTTTGAACCAAATTTGCAGACCAAATGATGTGCCACCTATCAGAAATAAGCACGTTAAATAACGCTTAAGTAGTAATCCAATCATTAACAACCATATCATTTGGTTTGCAAATTTGAAGGCATTGTCAAATTTCACGATCCAACTGTCAAACTTGTTTGTATATGCACTACTACAGAAAAGTGTTTTTTCAAGGAAAACCAATTCATTGTGCAAAGGTCGAGAAGCAAACAATTGTACGAAGAAGACAAAAGTTTTGGCACACATAAAAGCTTACGTGATGACGCCTTACAACAATGCAACATTGCGTTAAGGTTGAGGTAAAAAAAAACAGGCTTCGTTACAAAAAAAACTGTGACGAAACATGTCATTGGGTAAACCAAGACGCAACGAAATATGTCCTATCATTTTTGGTTTTTAAGTATTTTTATTTGTAAATACTTTGTTGCATAAAAGTACGCGTGATGAAAATCTTTATGGCATTAAATTTAATGCGACGAAATAATTTTGTCGGGCAAAATATTTTTTTAATTTTTTTTTAATATATATATTTTTTATATAGAAAAAGCAATAAGATTAAAGGTAATGTCCACGAGTACAACCCGATTGCATGAGATCAAATAAGAGAGCCCTATGAGCAGAGCTAGGGATATAACCTTCCCAGCATGAAGATTACAATAACTAAAACCCACGTCCGTGATCGCATCCGCCACGAAGTTGGCCTCCCTATAGATGCGGCTCCAAGAGATATTCTCAAACCAGCTAGCTAATTGTCTGATGTCTTGTATGATGAAATGTAGTCTCTAAGGAGTAGAACATCACCCAATGATGGACTCTAATACTCAAGTCTAAACCAAGGATTTGTTCATTAGGTAGGAGGTTAATGAGAGGGAAAGGAAAAACCCAATTATAGGTCCAAAACAAGATACTCTTTCCATTTCCTACTAACCACCTATTTCTTTGCTCAATAATGTGCCTAACATTAAGGATTCCTTTCCAGGCTTGGGAGTGGTTTTTCCTAGTTTTGCAATTAAGGAAGGATTAATTCCTTAAGTATTTCATTTTAACAATTTGGACCACCAATTGTCTTCCTTGGTTAGAATTTTCTAGCCAAGTTTAGCAAGGCAAGCATTATTGAAGTGAATACTTTTTCCTATGCTTAGGCCCCTCAAATGCTTGGGAAGACAGACTTTGTCCCAAGCAACAGGGTTCACCTTACTCTCTTTCCCCCAAAAGAATGATCTACTATCTTTCTCAATGGTTTTAATAACATTTTCAAGGCATTTAAAGCAGGAAATCATATGATTTGGAAGACTAGCAATGTTAGCCTTAATAAGGGTGAGTCTACCAGCTTTAGATAGGGTATTAGCTTTCCAACTAGGAAGTTTGTTTTTAACTTTAAGAATTAGCTCTTTAGTATTTATGGGGTCTTTCCAGCAAATGATATCATGGATGCGCAAATATTTGTCAATTGTAGTTTTGTGTTGGATTTGAAGGATGTTAACAATATCATTTCTAATTTGATTAGGGGTGTTATTTGAGAAATAAAGAGATGACTTATGAAAATTGATTTTCTGACCTGTGACATTTGCAAAATCATTTAGGACTTGTAGGATGTTCCTTGTAGCTTTCCATGTGGACTTCGCGAAGATAAGACAATCATCTACAAACATAAGATTAAAGACATTAAAGCCTTTAGGAAAGGTAAGCACACCTACACTGGACTTTTGTAAGTTCCCTAATTTATTTAGGTGTCTAATTAGAAGTTCCATACAAAGAATAAATAGGTAGGGGGAGAGAAGGTAACCTTATCTAATGCCTCTAGAAGGGTGGAAATATCCATGAGTTTTGCCATTGATGATGATGGACAAAGACGAGGAAAAGATGCATTCAAGAATGAAATTTATCCAATGATTGTTAAAGCCAAATCTATGGAGAACAATTTTAATGTAGTCCCAACTAATGAAATCAAAGGCTTTTCCAAGATCAAGTTTAACTGCCGTAGCACCAATTTTGCCTTTTTGTTCTTAAAAGAAGAGAAATGCTCATGACCTATGAGGATGTTATCATGGATAAATCTACCAACAACAAAGGCTCCCTGGTTTTTGAAAATATAGTCAGCAATAATTGGTTTTAAACGATTGACCAAAACCTTGGTGATGATCTTATAGGTTACATTGCAAAGACTTATAAGACGAAATTGGCTAACCAACTCAAGATTGTCAACTTTTAGAATTAAGGCAATGTTAGTGTGATTTATTAACCTAAGAGAAGAGTTGTTGTTAAAGGAGTCCTTAACAAGGTTGCAAATAGAGTCACTTACAATATCCTAGCAATTTTGGAAGAAGATTGCATGAATGCCATAGGACCCGGAGCTTTAAGAGGGCCAATATTTTTAGCAAGATTCCAAATATCCTCGTTAGTAACATCTTTTATTAAGCTTTCATTTTGAGAAACAGAGATACACAGGTTAACAATATGAATGACATTCATAATATTCTCAGCCCTAGGTCTAGCACTAGTAGTGAACCGCAGTTTGAAGTCTTGCACAAAAATTTGTTCGAGGCCATCACCTAGGTACCACCAAGTACCAACATCGTCTTTAATTTTGGAGATGGTATTTCTTTTCTTTTTGATGTTAGTGACAATTTAGAAGTATTTTGTGTTTTTATCTCCCAGTTGAAGCCAGTTAGTTCTGACCTTTTGAGCCCAGAAGATTTCCTCGTTATTGAGGATAAGATCTAAGTCCTTAATGTTCAATTCTTTATGGAAGGTATCCATGCAAAAAGGATTATTCATATTTTCATTTTTAAGATAATCAAGTTCTTTACGAAGAAATTTTTTTTCCTTTTTTTTTTTTTTTTTTTTTTTTGAAGATTACCAAAAACTTTCTTATTCCAGTTTTTTTATTAAGAACTTGAAGTTACTTAGGCAATTTCTGATCTTATCATTAGGATCGGAAGAGTTGAAGCTCAGCCACGCTTTTTTAACTCTGTCTTTAAAGTAATTGTCAGATAGCCACATGGCTTCAAACTTAAAGCAGGGACCTCAAGGGTTGTGGTTATAAGTGCTACTTTCAATATTAAGAAAGATAGGACTATGGTTAGAACCAAAAATAAGGTAGTTGTACAGTTTGGCATTAGAGAAGTGATTAATCCAGTTTGCATTAGCTATGGCTCTATTGAACCTTTCGAAAATAAAAGAATTATCCTTACGACCATTACACCAAGTAAAAGGTTGCTAAAATTTTGACAAAGTTAACCATATGAGAATTTGAATCACAGATACCACCAAATTTTTCACTCATCGAAATGATATTATTGCAGTCTCCTATTAAAAGCCATGCATAATTAGAAGGATTATGAGTATTGAGATTAAGCAGGTCATTCCAGAGATATGGTTGTAGGTTTTCATTTCAAAATAAGCAGAGGCCGTCAGCCTTGCCCACCCTATCAGCAGCGAAAACATTAGAGAAATACTTGCAAAAAACAGACTTAGCAACCTTATTAAAGCTAGACTTAGGCTCCATGACACAAAAAACCTCAACTTTAAGTAAATTACTAAGAATCTTAAATTTGGGAGCAAATTCAGGCCTGCCCTAGCCTCTACAATTCCAAGCCAGAATCTTCATCAATCTACATCCTCAAGGTTGAACCTCGAACCAGCTGCTTCATTACCTTCATTCCTTACCCTTCATACCTCAGTCTCTTCAGCAACTTCCAGAAAAAACCTCATCCTCCACATCAACAGTGTCAATCACTTTTTTTTCCTTTGTCCTTAATAGTTGCAGGACTTCCTTGGTTAGCAGCAGTCATGACCTCAACATCTTTGTCACTAGCAGGCCTCCACCTAGGCACAAGGTCAGCCTTAGACTCCCAAGTCTTATTTCCTCTCACAACATTATCATAAGTCTTTCCATCTCTCCTAATACCACCTATGTTCCTGCTGGCACTCATGTTCTTTCTTAAGAGAACCGTAGACCAGCCCTCACTTTCATTCATAACATGATCTTGAGAATGATCCCCAAGATCAGGGTTGTCACCCTCCCTAGTTACAACCTTATTATCAACTAAGAGCGGATGCGGAAAGAACATCATCACACCCTCGTGCAACTCATTCCTAGTTTCATCACTAATAGGGACTTCACACTAGTACAAAAACATGTTTGGGCGACGGAAACTTGCGTGACGCAGCAAATTTTGTCACGCAAAGTATGTTTGCGGGACGTTAAATTCAAAATGTCGCGCAAAGTAGCTTTGCGCGACAACACTTTGCGCGACGCATTCCTTCGTCGCGCAAAGTGTTGTCACGCAAAGCTTGCGACTTCGGCTACGTCGCGCAAGATTTTGACGCCAAGCCAAGAATGCTTTACTGCTTTTTCCCCAACTTTAGCTCTAAAAAATCATCAAAATCAGAGTTAAAACTACAGTTAAATCGTGCTTTTTTGTTTATAACTGTCGAAAAGTTTTGTCCCGTTACTTGATCTCTGAATTAGTTCATTGTATTCATATAGGGTTAAGGAGTGTAGCCGTAAAAAATCATCAAAATCGGAGTTAAAATAACTATTAAATCGTGATTTTTTGTTTATAGCCATTGAAAAGGTTTGTCCCGTTACTTGATATCTGAATGTTTGTTATTTCGATTTTTGGTGTATGTGATCTCAAAGTATATACAAACAAGTTTGACGGTTTGATTGTTGAAACTAGTTTCATAGAATGCGTTTCCCATTAAGTTCAATGGTATATATATTTAGAAAGTATATTTTAATTTATTTATCTTGTACTCATAAACAAAAGGACAAAAGAAAGAAAGAAAAAAAAAAAAAAAAGGCACTTTGCGCGACGTGGGTACACTTGCGTCGCGCAAAGTGCTTTTTTTTTTTTGGCTTTTCTTTTGGGGTTCTTGCATTGCCTTTTTCTTTTGTGGTATCTACTTGTGTAAATGTTTTAAATTGACGATCGAATTAGTTCATTATATTCATATAGGGTTAAAGAGTGTAGCTCTAAAAAATCATCAAAATCGGAGTTACAACTACCGTTAAATTGTACTTTTTCGTTTATAACCGTCGAAAAGTTTTGTCACGTTACTTGATTTTTGAATGTTTGTTTTTTGTGATTTTTGGCATATGCGATCTCAAAGCATATACAAACAAGTTTGACGGTTGGATCGTTGAAACTAGTTTCGTAGAATGCGTATCGCATCAAAACAATAGATTCACTAACACTTGGAGTTTATTAATACTTCCGTTAAGTATAACATAAGATTTTGTGGTATCCACTTGTATAAATATTTTAAATGGACAATCGAATTAGTTCATTATATTCATATAAGGTTAAGGAGTGTAGCTGTAAAAAAATCATCAAAATCAGAGTTAAAATAACTGTTAAATTGTTATTTTTCGTTTATAGCCGTCAAAAAGGTTTGTCCCGTTACTTGATATCTGAATGTTTGTTTTTTGTGATTTTTGGCATATGCTATCTCGAAGCATATACAAACAAGTTTGACGGTTAGATCGTTGAAACTAGTTTCGTAGAATGCGTATCGCATCAAAACAGTAGATTCACTAATACTTGGAGTTTATTTATACTTCCATTAAGTATAACATAAGATTTTGCGGTATCCACTTGTGTAAATGTTTTAAATGGATGATCGAATTAGTTCATTGTATTCATATAAGGTTAAGGAGTGTATCTGTAAAAAATTATCAAAATCGGAATTAAAATAACCGTTAAATCATGATTTTCTTTTATAGCCGTCGAAAAGGTTTGTCCGGTTACTTGATATCTGAATGTTTGGTTTTTGTGATTTTTGGCATATGCGATCTCGAAGCATATACAAACAAGTTTGACGGTTGGATCGTTGAAACTAGTTTCGTAGAATGCATATCGCATCAAAACAATAGATTCACTAACACTTAGGGTTTATTTATACTTCCATCAAGTATAACATAAGATTTTGTGGTATCCACTTGTGTAAATGTTTTAAATGGACGATCAAATTAATTCATTGTATTCGTATAGGGTTAAGGAGTGTAGCTGTAAAAAATCATCAAAATCGGAGTTAAAATAACCGTTAAATCGTGATTTTTCGTTTATAACCGTCGAAAAGTTTTGTCCCGTTACTTGATCTCTGAATGTTTGTTTGTTGCGATTGTTGGCATATGAGATCTCGAAGTATATACAAACAAGTTTGATGGTTGGATCGTTGAAATTAGTTTTGTAGAATGTGTATCCTATCAAAATGATAGATTTTAATAGAATTGTGACAAAAACATTTTTGCGCGGGCAAGAAATTTGGTCGCGCAAAGTATGCTTGCGCAACAATAAGCACACAACGTCACGCAAAGTGCCGAACGTCGTGCAAGATTTTGGCGCCAAACAAAGAATGATTTACCGCTTTTTTTTCCCAACTTTACGCAACGCATGTGCACCTACGCCGCGCAAAACCGCTTTGCGCGACGCATAGCTTCGTCGCGCAAGGTATTGTCGCACAAAGGCAGTTTGCGCGACGGTTTATGCGTCGTGCAAGATTTTGGCGCCAAACGAAGAATTCTTTACCGTTTTTTTTCCCAACTTTGCGGGACTCAGGTGCACCTACGTCGTGCAATGCAAAGCTGTTTTGCGCGACGTAGGTAGCGTCGCGCAAAGTCAACAACTTTTTTTTCTGAAATAACCACACTCAGAGGTCTTTTTCTTCACACTCAACCTCTCGCTTTCAGATTCTCTATCTCTCTCAACCCTCACCATCTTCACCTTCAGGTATTATATTTATTTGATGAATTAATTAACTATTTGTTGATTACATTTATGTTTGGATTTTTTTATGTTTGTGTATTTATGTTTTTCTTTAATTATCTTTGTCAATGCTTATTTTTAACAAGTTGAGTTTTGGTTTTGAACAATTGAATGAGTAGAATGAATGAGTAGGAGTATGAAGGATTTTGATAGGTTTAGGGAAACAAAAGCTAAGAAATTGCAAACTACGGAGTTAACTTGATCTAATTTAGGGATAGGTTGATGTGTGCTAAAAAATGGATAGATTTCATTTCTCACCAAATTGGGAGGAGGAAACTAGAATGTTAGAGATTTAGAGAAGAAGCCAGTTTACAGCTTTGTCAAACCACTGTTCTATTACATGGTTAGTAATAATTTTAGGTGTAGTCTCTACACTTTACAATTTAGAATATATGGTCTCATCATATAGGTCCTTAAAAAATAATTTTAAGGCAGGAGTGGAAGGCATAAACAAGAAGTTAAAAAGTTAAAACTGTGGAACATAGAAATTTTGGGTGATGTCAATATGGAATTGTCCCATTTTTTGGTTTAGAAGGATTAGTAGTTTGTAGCTATTTTATTTAGTTTCATTAATTATTGTGATTTAATTTATTTGTATGCACATATTTTTGTACATCAAGTACAAAATTGTTTTGTGTTTTATGAAGTTAATACTACTTAACTTCGTACACTTATTTCAAGAAAAGCTTAGTTTTCCGTTTGAGAATTAGTTGGATTTCGTGTATGGATGCGAAAGCATGACTGCGGTCCAATTAATTCTTGAATTGTCCCATTTTTTGGACAGTTTGGGAATGCATAGTTATGTGTTGTAGTTTGCGGATCATGGATTAGGTTTCGATAGTGCAAATTTTGGTAACATTTCTTGATGTTCTTCGAGTACACGGTGGATATTATGTATCTACGGCGTGCACTTGAAGAACTGTAAGGAGATGCTGCCGAAATTAGCCCACATCGAAATTTAATTCATTGGAATCGTAAATTACGGCACATAACTGTGCATTCTTGAATGGGATAAGGCCCTTACCGGAGGAATAAGGTAACAAGACAATAGTTGAAGTTGTTGTAATTCTTGTACTTTTATTAGGATTGCAGACAAAATGGACAGACAGTGGATACATAATCATAATAGATGTGCTGTTGAGTACTTGGATGGAATAAACGAGTTCATTGAATTCGCAACTAGACATAACCGAGGTTTAACTCCTATCCGATGTCCATGTAAGAGGTGTAACAACTCAATGTGGGAGACATTTGAAAATGTTCAATTTCATTTAGTAAGAAATGGGATGATGGAGACCTATACTACTTGGTATCATCATGGAGAACGATTAGACCAAGCTTCGTCTTCATACGTGACACGAGTGGAGACCATTGAATCTAATGTGGAGCCTAGTGAACAAGTTATGAATATTCTAAATGATGTTTATCCATATGCCTCGAGCAACACCAATGAGGAAGGGGTAGATGACGGACGTCCAACCATGGATAGTGAGGCATTCAAAAACTATGAAAAACTATTGAAAAATGCCAAGCAAGAATCATATCCGGGTTGCGAGAACTTTTTGGTGCTCACGGCAATTGTGGAGTTGATGCATGGCAAGATCAAGTTTCGTTTGTCAAACAAATGTTTTGATTACTTTTTGGGAGTTATGAAGAGGATGCTTCCAAAGGAGAATTGCTTACCTGAAGATCATAAAAGTGCCCAAAAAGTGTTGAAGGGTCTCGGATTGGGGTACGAAAAAATTCACGCATGTGTAAATAATTGTATATTGTTCTATAAAGAGAACAAACAGTTGGATAAGTGCCCTATCTGCAATGAGCCGAGGTTTAAAATGACATCACTAAATAGAAAGACCAAGATTCCACAAAAAGTAATGTGTTATCTTCCATTGAAGCCTAGGTTGCAACGATTGTACATGTCGATGCATACCGCAACAGACATGAGATGGCATAAAGAAGGACGGGTAAATGATGATGTTATGAGGCATCCTGCAGATGGAGAGGCATGGAAAGAATTTGATCGGATGTACCCTGATTTTGCAGCTGACCCGCGCAACGTTAGATTAGGACTTGCCACCGACGGATTTAATCCGTTCGGGGTTTTAAACCAAATCCATAGCACTTGGCCGGTCATCGTGTTTCCTTATAATCTGCCGCCTTGGAAGTGCATGAAAAAAGAATACATGATGTTGACTCTATTAATTACTGAAGATCCAGGAAAGTCCATTGATGTTTATTTGCGGCCGTTGGTTGATGAGCTAAAAGATTTATGGGAAAATGGTGTTCGTACATACGATAAGTATACTGGGTAGATGTTCACCATGCGAGCGGCAGTGATGTGGACAGTAAACGATTTTCCCGCGTATGCAATGGTTTCTGGGTGGATGACTAAAGGTTATTTGGCATGTCCAATATGCAAGGAGAATGTAACATCGTCTTGGCATGCGAGAAAAGTTTGTTATCTTGGTCATCGTAAATGGCTCCCTTGGGACAACGAGTGGCATCAGAATGATAAAGCCTTCCATGGTACAAAAGAAACTCGGCCAAGACCAAGAGAATGGTCCGGAGATGAGATGTTGGATCAGTTAAACCGTTTGGAATTTGGTCATTTCAGCAAAGGGGTCAATAAGCCCAAACCAACTACACGTATGAACTGGATGCACAAGAGTATGTTATTTGAGCTCCCGTACTGGTCAAAGTTAAAATTGAGACACAACCTAGATGTTATGCATATTGAGAAAAATGTGTTTGATACTTTGGTCGGGACAATTCTAACATTGAAGGAAAAATGAAGGACACGATCGAAGCTCGCCTCAATTTGGAACGAATGGGCATTAGGTCATCCTTGTGGATGAAGAGAGTCGGTGGTACATTGAAGAAAGGCCATCCTTTTTTTACAGCGAAGCCGAATGGGAAGAAAGAGTTTTTCAACTTTATTTCTTCTGTAAAGTTTCCAGATGGGTATGCTTCTAATATCTCACGTTGTGTGAATGTGCGGGGGTGTAAATTTTCAAACATGAAGAGTCATGATTGTCATGTGATACTCCAACGCCTTCTTCCGATTGGTATTCGACACTTATTGCCTCTTGATGTGGTGAAACCAATCGTGTTGTTGTCGAGATTTTTTTCGCAATTGACTGCAAGGTGTTTGCGGAAGTCAAATGTTAAACAATTGTAGGATGACATTGTGAACGTCTTATGCAAGTTCGAACAGATATTTCCCCCAGCTTTCTTTACAAGTATGATTCACGTGATGATTCACTTGCCAAATGAGGCATTGCTTGCCGGACCAGTGAACTGTCGATGGATGTATCCAATAGCAAGGTACTTAATTAAGCATATATATATATATATATATATATCTATATATATATATATCTATATATATATAACAGATTCATGATAAACGAACACTTTGAATAATTTGTAGCATACCTTTTATTTGTGCAGATATCTTGGTGAGTTGAAAAAGTGTGTCTGAAACAAGGCAAAGCCTGAAGGATCACTTGTGGAGGCATGGGTCGCATATGAGTCACTTACTTTTTGTGCAATGTATCTTCAAGATGTTGAGACAACTTTCAATCCTCCTCAACGCAATAATGATGGTGGTGTCAGAAAAGAGAAACTATCTGTTTTTGCCCAAATTGCGCGACCATTTGGCGATCCTGTAAAAGGCGAATCGTTTACCAAAAATGACATGGAGGTAGCGCATTGGTTCATACTCAATAATTGTGACGAGGCTTTGCCATACCTTGAAGAGCATGAAAAGTTGATGAAGCGGGAACATCCTTCACATTTATATGCCAAGAAGCACTGTGACTTGTTTCCTTCATGGTTTCACGCACATGTAAGTTGTATGTGATTTGAATAGAGCATATTTTCCAACTTGTTCATACCCGTCTTTAAATTTGGTTACACTAATAGGTTAACTTTTTGTATATGTTATATTAGATGAACAAATTGAAGGAATTGAATTCACCCTCTTACAATGAAGAATTATATAACTTGGCAAGAGGACCGCTTCACGTTGAATTATTCTTAGGTTGTCATGTCAACGGGATCAAGTTCTTGGGGGCAACACATGATGACAAGTCGTGTACTCAAAATAGTGGTGTCCATGTCCCGGGTGCGGGCGACAGTGAAGACATTGACTTTTATGGCAAACTAACTAGTGTAGTACAATTGCTTTACAAAGATAGGTGTCAAGTGATACTGTTTAAGTGTCTTTGGTTTGATACAAATCCACATAACCGAACGAGTGTTAAGCGAGACCATGGTTTCCTATCAGTAAACACTACAAGACATTGGTATGATGAAGACCCAAACATTTTGGCAACTATGGTGAAACAAATATTATATCTAGATGACCCTAAAGCCGGAAATGGATGGAAAGTTGTTCAGAAGATTGATTGAAGAGGGTTATATGATATTCCAGAACTAGATCATGATGACAACGATGACAACATCGCTGACCAACAGTTATCATCTTCGATAGAAATTGGTGAAGAAACACTCCGGGATACTAATATTGTCCAAGAACCGTTTGACATAGCTGGAGTTCCTGAATTCGAAATATCAATTGACCTTGGTGATCTACCTCAATACAATGCACCGGAAGAGGCAAACGAAGATGAGGATGAATGGGAATTTGGAAATGATAGTAGTGAGGATAGTGAGATTTATTATTGTAGTTCAGATGAGGATTAATATAAACTTCAAAGGGAAAAAGCAGGAGGTTGAGGGTTTAACACCGCTTTGCATCTACCCACACTAATATTCCCAACAAATTGTCGTTTTATGATAGCAGTAAGTTTTATGTTTTATGTTAGCTTTGTATTTGTTTTACTCTTAGTTGCATTGGATAATTGCGTTATTTTGATACCCCATTTATTTCTTTCTAGACTGTACTAAAAACATAAAGATACGATGGTTGTTGCTTCCCATCTTTTCTTCCAAAAATATGTTAGGAGTGGATACTTTGAAGTTTGTTGCCTCTTATGATTCTCTTCTTAAGTTGCGAGTGTGCTATTCTACTATGTTAACTATGCATGGTTCTTAAATTGTAACATAACAGAAATTGCCTTTCCTGTTACTAACCCTTTTTAAATGCAAACATGTACAAAAATTGCCTTTCCAGTAGAATAGCAGTGCACCATGTGTTACCCCTGCAGGCTATGGATCCAACGGCTGAGACTTTGAATTACAATTAGGTATACCAAATGTTTCTTGTTATTAACTTAATTGTTGATTAGTGCTTCTTGATTAATTGCTGATTAGTGCTTCTTGATCAACGTTGATTAGTGCTTCTTGATTAATTCCTTAAAAGCGCGTTATTTGTGAAACACGTTAAATTATATTTAATTATGTAGTCTTTACATACACATCACCATCAAATGGTGGATAATTAAATCGAGATGGGGAAATTAACATAAGTAATTTTGCACACACATTTGAGATTGATGCGAAATATATAAGCACACAAATTAAAACCCTCTTTTGACAATTGTAGTATATGTATAAGTATGGATCGTTCTAAACCGGGGATTAGGAGGGATTGCTAAATCACTTGAAAACTGACTCAAAAACGTAAAACAAAGGTTAAAACACTAAACTAGACTCAAAGAATGCAAAACTAAACACTAAAACACTAAAACAAACCAAAAGACTCAAAACAGCACCAAAACACTCAAAACTGCCTTAAAAACACAATCTGGGCAGTTTTGAACACCTACACTAATTTGGACGAATTTGGGTGATAAATTGAATCAAAACACTTAGAAACACAAACTAAGACACTTTCTAACTAAATTGAAACACTAAAGTAAAGGGGGATTTAGTTTTGACGAAATTAAAACAAAGAGCACAGATTGTAATAAAAACAGATTGTAAATACGAATTTGATGAAAATATGGATGGAATGCTAGCTAGAAGGTTCTTCTCCACACATGTCACACTTGCATACAAGATGATTTTCAGTTGGTCTTTCGATGAATCATGAAACTCAACACCCCAGGTTAATTAGGTTCGCTTAAATTAACCTTCAAGTTCTCCTTATGTTAATGAATTGGATGGGACAGCGCATACAACAATTCAAAACATTCTCCAAAAGTCCTTTACATGAAAAGCACAATAAAGATACAATCAAAGATCATTAAGCAACATGAAAACTATAAGTGTTGACGAGGCATTCGTTACTATGATGAGCATGAAACTAGTGCCAAGAATTCATTTAACGCGATCGTTTATAAGCGACCTCCACTACTTGTGAATATAAGTTTGTAACTATTAGGTGAAACTCTCTTATATTCTAGCATCATATTCATGCATGAAAACTAAGCGTGCACTCTCAATAAACATACACGAATAAGTTATCAATCAAGCAGTTAAACAAATTGAATCCACAACTCATGAAATTCCAACTGAAGGTAATCAATTTATATTGCAAGTATATACATGGTTTTGAATCACCCCCTAGCTAACTAGGGGGTTAGCCTCTCATGTTCATAACAAAACAAAGGAAAAGAGAATTAAACATTGAAAATAAAAGATAGATTACACCTAAAAATGTTTCAACACTCCAACTTGAATGCATAAACGTCCAAGGCTTTGTCTTCCTTCTTCTTCTCCTTGCTAAATCACGGCACAAACTGCTAGGGTGGTTTTGTGGATGATTTTCTTAGTTTAGGAAAGGAATTAACTCTAAATCTTTCAAGAATAAGAAACACAAAATCAGAAATTGAAGGGAATAAGAAGGTGACTTGCGGCAAAGGTTTGTAAGAAAAGGAATGTCATTTATTTTCTGAAATTAGGCAAGAACTTAGGAATATAAAAGGTATATGAGTTATGGCTGAGCTTGGTGTGAAAAAGGAATGTGTTTAAATGGTTTAAAACAGGAAACAAGGCCCTTCCTTGCACAGCAAGGAAGGGAAACACAAGGGGACACACGACAATGACTTTTATTTTGCAAGGGACATTGTTTTGTGACCTAGAATAGGTAGGAGCCTTTGATATTGCTGAAATATGGAGTCCTTAAGGATTAGGAAAGATTAAACCAAAATAGGAAACCTTGGCTTAACTTTCCTACTTCAAGTAGGAAACCTTCTTTGACTAGGATTCCTCATTTGATTAGGAATCCTCTTGTGATTAGGAATCCAATTTCGTCTATTCCTTTTGCTCCAAGCATAAGCTATCCATTCCAAGTCCAATTTTGCTCCAAAATGCTCCAAAATGCACCTTATTGCTTCCTTAGCCATATGAACCTAAAAACACACGAAAATGGCTTAAACTACTAAAACAACTATGAATTAACAATATAAATGCACGAAAACAAGCTAAGTAAGTTGCCTAAATATGCTCGTATCAAATTCCCCCACACTTAGCTTTTGCTAGTCCTCGAGCAAAACAAAACAAAAGAACGCACAAACAAAATAAAACACATACTAAACCTTCCAACATGTACCTCAGGGATTTCCAACGAACATGACACACTAAAGAACATCATTCCCACGGTTTTTAGCTTTCTTTACACTTCAACAAACACTTAATCATAGTTACCACTTATTAGTTCACATTTAATCAATTAAAACAATGTTTTGAATGTAGTAACATGCCTTAGAGAATTCCCTCAATTCCTCACTAGAATGCACTCTATTTTCACACAAATTTTCTAACTTCACACCCTACACTAAGTATATGTGAGAAGATTGATTTAAACATGAAGACTAACACTCACATATGTTATATCAAAGAAGACATTTTCTGGATTTACAACAATGACATGAATATGATCTCATGAATGGAATGCTACTACTTAGAACGAGAACCAGTGATTCCATATGCTCATACCAAATTCAAACTCCACATATTGAACACATAACATCAAGATAGAAGTTGAGGGTTGTAACGGGGCTAAGGGTAATGGCTAACAAGGAAAGGCAAAGGATAACAAAGGTTCTTAAAGCAATAGGAAGCAAAGTAATGAAATTGACACTTAAACTCACTTTTAATGGCAGAAATCAACTTTTAAACACAAGGGAAGATTCATGCAACAATTAGGGTCAAATTCACTCTTTTGGACCCTTCCTTCAATAACCAACACTTGTGAGAGCATTCTCACTTATTTTTCAACTCTTTTTCTTTCTTTTCAACACTTTTCTATTTTCTTTTTATTTTTCCACGAAATTTTTTTTTCTTTATTTCATTCTTTTGCCGTGCCTATCATCTTCCCCCACACTCGTTTTCTGCAATATATTGATCCAAAGGAGTTCATTCTAAGTCATGCTTCACTATCCTTTAAGAACAAGGGTATGGAAAGTCCTAATCTAGGCTAGGTAAGGATAATGTGGCTAACAAAGAAAATAGGCTTGTAAAAGCTCAAAAGGGGGTAATCCTACAATACATGTGAAAAGGGATAGGCTTTTTGGCTTTGGCTTGACTAACAACTTCATCTTATCGTATGTTATGCAATCAATATCATGCTTTGAATGAATTGGGCATGAGTTCTAGTATTTGGAACTATAATGAAATGCATTCCAAGTAGCAACCAAGCAAAGAATAATGAGATCATGCAACGACTTAAGGAAACAAGAAATCACAGATTATACTCTCCAAAGAACGTTATAGGCTAAAGTCTCTCAAGGATGTAGCGTTAGTTTGAGTTCCTTCCTTCAAGCATGTTACAAAAACTGATTTTCTCTTTGTAATTACATGTGAATTCATAAGCTATAACCAAAACCAAGCATAAACCAAAGCATAAATCAACTTCCAGCCATGTGTACAACATTCTTTAATAGTCATGTGATTTAAAACCAAATCCTCATCATTGTGTTGGAAGGTGACCTAAAACACACACAAACACACAAAAACAACTTTAAAACAACTCTTTTTGGGTTTTTCAAAACAATTTTTCAAATTTTTATGGGATTTTCGAATTTTTAAGTCAACACACACTAAAACACTCTAAAATAGCTTAAAAACACTTAAAAACAGCAAGGAACAACATTGGAAGTTATGAGTGATAAAATCCCACGAATTTGCATCAACAACACTTAGTTACCCCCCCCCCCCCCCCCCCACACTTAAATCAAACATTGTCCTTAATGTTTCAAGCAGAATGTAAATAACAAAGAGAAGAGGCTAAGGACGCAAATCTGGTTATGGAGTGTAAGTGCCATCCTCTCCTTGGTGATTGCATGGGTTGCCTCCCACGAAGCGCTTGCTTTAACGTCTTGCAGCCGGACGATGGTATGCTCATTCCCCATTGGAGCCCACGGCATGCAATGGGATCTCCTCCACAACATGCTCAACAAAGTTCTCATAGTAGGGTTCAATGAATGGGAGGGGATAGTGATCCTCCCTGATGGTGGTGTTTTGGTTCCGAAAGTCCATGTAAATGCTCCCACCACCTTTAAATCGGTTGGGCACCTGCACCAAAGAAGGTAACAACCTATTAGTTGAAATGGGAATTGAAATTGGGATTGACGACTTACAAACATATTGTGGTGAAGGCTCAAAATCGGCAGCCCTATCAACAATGTCACCATGGCTACTTTCGGCCATATTAGGTCGTTGTAGGGGAATCACTCCAAGTTCCTCTCCAATGGTGGTTCTTGATACATTCTTCTTGATAAGTGTGGATCCTTTCGGCCCTATATCCTTATGCACATCAAAGGCAAAACAAGAATGACTATCATTAGGATTTTTAATAAAGTCATAAACATTGAATTTAATTATATCACCACCAAACTCCATTGTTAGTGCTCATTTGGCCACATCAATCTTTGTTTGGGCTGTTTTCATGAACGGTCTTCCAAGTAGGAGTGGCAAGGGTGGAGAATGAACCGAGTCGTCCATTTCAAGCACATAAAAATCCGCCGGGAATATCAAGTTATTCACTTGCACTAAAACATTTTCCAAAACTCCCTTTGGATAGGCATTAGATTGATCGGCCAATTGAATAATCACACCATCATTTTTCAATTCACCAAGGTTCATGGATGCATAAATAGAGTATGACATGACATTAATTGAAGCTCCTAAGTCTAACATAGCATGTTCAAACTTAGTTTGGCCAATAATACAAGGAATTGTAAAGCTACCTGGATCTTTGCACTTTGGTGGTAACTTTCTTTGTAAAATAGCGGAAACGTTTTCACTTACCCTCACTACCTCTTTATGTGAAGCCCTCTTCCTTGTAGTGCATAATTCCTTCAAGAACTTGGCGTATTTGGGCACTTGCTTTATGGCATCTAGGAGCGGGATATTGACTTGAACTTTCCTAAACGTCTCAAGAATGTCTTTCTCATGCTCCTCCTTCTTTGTTTGCAAAAATCTGTGAGGAAAAGGAACATTGGGTGGAACGGGGTTAGAATTAATCAATTTTGAGCCCAACTTACATTTGGTGGCCGAATGGGATGATCATTAGGGTCCCTAGGTAGTTGCGGCAAGGGTGTTTGTACCCTTGCCATGGGCTTGCTTGCATCCTCCTCTTCATGTTGCAGCTTCCCTTCTTCATTAGGACATGTTTTGGATGGTTTGGATGTAATGCCAACTTCTTTTCCACTTCTCAAGGTGATTGCTTTGGCCGTTTCGAACCCTCCCTTTGGGTTTGGAATGGTTGAGCTTGGGAGCTTTCCTTGGTCTCGGAATTGCCCTACAAACTCCACAATCTGCCCAATTTGTTTCTCCAATTGATCCACCCTCTTGTCTTGGTTTTGCATGGCCTTGGCTTAATTCTCTTGCCCCTGAGACAAATTAGTTAGTAACTTGAGAGGTGTATCGTTGTCTAGGGATGTACTTGAAGCATTTGGGGCAGATTGTTGTGGAGCATGTGTGGGTGCGTATGGCTTAGTGAAGAAACCCGGGGGTTGTTGTCTAAAGCCTCCTTGTTGTGGTGGTTGTTGGGGCTCCCTCCACTTGAAGTTTGGGTGGTCTCTCCAACCTGGATTATATGTGTTAGAATATGGATCGTTCTTTGGTTAGTTTTGGCCTTGAAATCCAATTGCATTTGCGCTTTCCCATCCACCATTTTCAATTAGTTGTGGGCACTTCTCAGAAGCATGTTCTTGGATAGAACACACTCCGCATACAATTGGTCCTTGCATCCTCATTCCTTCGGCCATCTGAGACACAATGGAAGTAAGATTAGCTAATTGTGAATGAATGTCGAGTGTGGAACTTACCTCATGAACTTGCTGCTGTGGGGGTCCTCTTTGGCCTACTCCTTCGTATTGTTGAGCGTTCAACGCTTGATTAGCAATTAAGATCTTGGCAGCCATGGGTGTCTTATCCACCAATGCTCCACCCGCCGAGGCATCGAGCATTTGACGTTCAATTGGTAGGAGCCCCTCGTAGAAGTATTGTAGAAGTAACTCCTCTTTCATCTGATGCTGTGGACAAGAAGCAACAAGTGATTTAAAACGTTCATAATATGTAGGAAAAGACTCACCTTCTTCTTGCTGAATTCCACTTATCCTTTTACGTAGAAGGATGATTCGAGAAGTTGGGAAAAACTTCTCCAGAAATGCCCTCTTCATACTCTCCCATGATGTGACGGTTCCGGGAGCTAATTCATACAACCAATCTTTGGCTTTGTCCATTAAAGAAAATGGAAAAGCCTTCATCTTCAAAATACTTCCATCGACGTTGACAGGAGTCATGCTTGAACACACCACTTCGAATTCTTTCAGATGCTTGTTCGGATCCTCCATGGACATCCCATGGTATTTTGGAATGTGGTGGTGCAAACTTGACTTCAACTCGAACTCTTCGGTCTTACCTTGGGCAAGCGTGGGATATTGGATACACAAAGGTGTGGCATTATCCAATCCCGAAGCAGAAAGCTCCTTGAGTATTCGGTTGTCCACGGCCATGCCTTGTGTTTCTTCAAAAATCCTTGCCGTGGCCTCTTCTTCCTCTTCTAGGACTTGTTCTTCAAGGTCAAGTTTCGGGCTTGGTGGATTTGATTCGTGTTGCTTCCTCTTTCGTCTCAAAGTCCTCTCGAAATCGCTGTCAAAGTCCAAGATATGCTCACGAATCGGTTGAGAACTCCAAGTCATAAACTAGTACCTAAAACAAGAAAAACAAAACAAGGTCAGAAACTTTAACAAATTAAAATAAACAGAAAGTAAACAATCCAAGGGATTAGCAAAGTTGCTAATCCCCGGCAACGGCGCCAAAAATTTGATGCGAAATATATAAGCACACAAATTAAAACCCTCTTTTGACAATTGTAGTATATGTATAAGTAGGGATTGTTCTAAACCGGGGATTAGGAGGGATTACTAAATCACTTGAAAACTGACTCAAAAACGTAAAACAAAGGTTAAAACACTAAACTAGACTCAAAGAATGCAAAACTAAACACTAAAACAAACCAAAAGACTCAAAACAGATTGTAATACACTCAAAACTGCCTTAAAAACACAATCTGGGCAGTTTTGAACACCTACACTAATTTGGACGAATTTGGGTGATAAATTGAATCAAAACACTTAGAAACACAAATTAAGACACTTTCTAACTAAATTGAAACACTAAAGTAAAGGGGGATTTAGTTTTGACGAAATTAAAACAAAGAGCACAGATTGTAACAAAAACAGATTGTAAATACGAATTTGATGAAAATATGGATGGAATGCTAGCTAGAAGGTTCTTCTCCACACATTTCACACTTGCATACAAGATGATTTTCAGTTGGTTTTTCGATGAATCATGAAACTCAACACCCCAGGTTAATTAGGTTCGCTTAAATTAACCTTCAAGTTCTCCTTATGTTAATGAATTGGATGGGACAACGCATACAACAATTCAAAACATTCTCCAAAAGTCCTTTACGTGAAAAGCACAATAAAGATACAATCAAAGATCATTAAGCAACATGAAAACTATAAGTGTTGACGAGGCATTCGTTACTATGATGAGCATGAAACTAGTGCCAAGAATTCATTTAACGCGATCGTTTATAAGCGACCTCCACTACTTGTGAATATAAGTTTGTAACTATTAGGTGAAACTCCCTTATATTCTAGTATCATATTCATGCATGAAAACTAAGCGTGCACTCTCAATAAACATACACGAATAAGTTATCAATCAAGCAGTTAAACAAATTGAATCCACAACTCATGAAATTCCAACTGAAGGTAATCAATTTATAGTGCAAGCATATACATGGTTTTGAATCACCCCCTAGCTAATTAGGGGGTTAGCCTTTCATGTTCATAACAAAACAAAGGAAAAGAGAATTAAACATTGAAAATAAAAGATAGATTACACCTAAAAACGTTCCAACACTCCAACTTGAATGCATAAACGTCCAAGGCTTCGTCTTCCTTCTCATTCTCCTTGCTAAATCACGGCACAAACTGCTAGGGTGGTTTTGTGGATGATTTTCTGGGTTTTAGATAGGTTTATGGAGGTATGGTGGTGCGGCAAGGCTTAGTGGTGGTGTAGGGAGGTTTGGATGGAGGTTTTTAAGTCGGGGAATGGTAGGAAATTGGATGGAAGTTGCGGATTGAAGGTGGGAGAGTGATGGTGGCTGCGGCAGAGATGTGGAATAGAGATTAACCCCCTAAAGGTGCGGCACAAGGATTTATATAAGGGAGAAAGAACCCTAAGGCTTTATTTCTTAGTTTAGGAAAGGAATTAACTCTAAATCTTTCAAGAATAAGAAACACAAAATCAGAAATTGAAGGGAATAAGAAGGTGACTTGCGGCAAAGGTTTGTAAGAAAGGGAATGTCATTTATTTTCTAAAATTAGGCAAGAACTTAGGAATATAAAAGGTATGTGAGTTATGGCTGAGCTTGGTGTGAAAAAGGAATGTGTTTAAATGGTTTAAAACAGGAAACAAGGCCCTTCCTTGCCTTGCAAGGAAGGGAAACACAAGGGGACACACGGCAATGGCTTTTATTTTGCAAGGGACATTGTTTTGTGACCTAGAATAGGTAGGAGCCTTTGATATTGCTGAAATATGGAGTCCTTAAGGATTAGGAAAGATTATACCAAAATAGGAAACTTTGGCTTAACTTTCCTACTTCAAGTAGGAAACCTTCTTTGACTAGGATTCCTCATTTGATTAGGAATCCTCTTGTGATTAGGAATCCAATTTCGTCCATTCCAAACATAAGCTATGAAATAAAGTTGAGTGAGCAATTTGCGAAAACTTAGAACAAACACAATTGGTTCCGTATGCTTCATCAAGCACAAGGGCAATGCAAAAGAAAGCAAAAAAAAAAAAAAAAAAAAAAAAAAAAAACCTACTTTGCGCGACGTCAAATTGTATACCTACGTCGTGCAAGTTGTGATAATTTTAGCGGTGCCATAACGAAAAATAGGCGTTTTTTTTTAAATTTCCAAGAGTTTCCCGTAGACCTCACATCCCTATTTCCACCCTCTTTCCCGTACAATTCTCACTTCCCATAGATGACCTCTCTATTTCCCATAGATCTCTCTTCCCTCTCACAAGCTTTCCCGTAGATGACCTCTCACTTCCCTATTTCCAGTAGACCTCTCTTCCCTCTTGCGTGCTCATCTCTCCCTCTCCATTTCTCGTAGATCTCTCTTCCTTCTCACAAGCTTTCGTCTTCACAATCTCGAATCCAACGCGAATCTCGAAGCCAACGCGAATCAAGTCCCAAAATCAAGGTAAAGGTTTCTGATTTTCAATGGGTTTTTGTTATTTAGGCTCAAATTGCATGCTATTTAGGATTTCTGATAAAATTAGATGTTGGTTCTAGTTTGCAGAGGGGTTGATGGGTTGCAAGTAGAGAGAGGGATCTATGGGAGGGAAGAGAGGTCTACTAGCGCAGCGCCTCAACTGAAGGTCCTTCTTCTTCTCCATCTTCATTCTTTTGGCCCTAAACTCCAATTTTTGTTTTGTTATATGCAAACAGGGTTTCTGTAAACAGGGGTTAGTTGAAATCGGATATGAACTTTTTTTTTTGCTTTATTCTTCTTCTCTTCCCCTATACTTCCCAAAATCCTAATTTTTGTTTTATACGTAATTTTTTTTATGGGATTTCTCATAATGTCAAATTTCAATGTAATTTTTGTGTGAAAATTTTATTGCTTTTTTATGATGTCGTCTTGGTTGATTGACATTTGCTTATTTGAAATGGGTATGTTAAATCCAAGTACTGACATTTTACAACTTATAAGAAAACAAAAAATTGAGAGTGACGAGGCAGCATATAGTCCTACAATGAATAAGTAATTGGCTTTGGAATGAGCATGCTCTTATGAAGGGAAAAGTAAGGCTCACCAGATTTTGTCACCTCAACGTTTGTTTGTATACTTGTTCTTTTATCCTTGATTTTGTAAACAATTGATTTTGTAAACACAAGCCGTCATTAATAAAAACAAATCCAAAAGAAATCTGGTCTAAAGCAAAAGCTATAAAACGAGCATAGTGACATGTAAAGCTTAAAGTGAGAATGATAAAAGAAGTCGATGTTCACTTTGAAAAAAAAAAAGAAAAGGAGAATTTGCATAATAAGCGGACAAGAACTGGGGGAATTCTTTCCTACAACTTCATAGAAAAAAGACCTCTGTTTCATCTGAAACTTTTCAATTGAAGAGTTCATTCCTAACATATAAATAACATGAGATGAACCTACACCTCTAAATATGAAGGATGATTAACTCTAAAGCCGTTTTCAATTTGCCAAGGCTTGCCTTATGAAATGGTTTGATAGCAATTAAATAAAATGTCATTGTTTCTTTTGCAGCAGCGTTTTTTATTATAAGTCCCACTTATCTTCTTAGAATGAATTTCCTTCTTCTTAGTATAACATCGGCAACATTTTTGATTATAAGTCCCACTTATCTTCTAAGAATGAATTTCCTTGTTCTTACATAAAAGCCTCAAACTGGTTGTTGCAAATGCGAGGAAGATGGAGTGTTGTTAACTTTGTAGCAAGTGACTTCTTTTGTTTGAAATTTAATCTCATGTTTCTTGTATTTTTAGGTCAACATTAACAAATAGAAGAAAGAAGCATTCCAGATTCTTAAACTTGAATTGGATGTGGATCCTGAAAAGAATCCTCATTTTGATCCGGATGTGGGCATGAGCAAAAAATTTTTTAGGCCAAAGAGGATGGAAAATGACAAGAGATGTTGAGCTTTTAAAATAAAGGTATTTATGGACATCTAAACCATCCCTCAATTACAAAAAATCCCATACTATATGTTTGCCTATTTCTAAGGGAACTACTTGCATGCCTACAATTTCAATCACGTATATTGAAGAATTTGATGATACTGTTTTACGAATAAAGAACAAGATATTAAATCCATGCAACCAAATCCTAAAAATAGTCCCAGTTTTCCCTTACTTTACGAATTCAATGAAGATATGTTGGGGCTGCATGCTTTTGTGCCATTCTCAAGCACAACCACTTCAACATATTTCCCTTAACTTCTTTAACCCATTCGATCATTTTTTGAGTTATGTACCTGTCCTTTTGTAAAAAAAATTTCCACCTCCGTACAGAATAAATTTGGAGAAGCACAAGCCAAAAAGCAAAGCAGTGCTGGATATAAATCCAAATTTGATAGAAGTAGGAGACAGAGTTATCACCAAAGAAAAACCAAAGGATCCAATTCCAGAAATCAAGTGGTGGTAAGTAGATTGCCTTTTCATTTGTTGTGGCATGTGTCTGGTTGAATAGCTTGTATGAAGTAAATTGTTTTTGTACGGTACTTTGATCATTTAGTCTAATGAAGTTTTGATACCTTTGATTGATTACAATGTTTGGTAATCCTAGTGTCGGATTACCCATTTTTTTTTGTTTCACTTGATGCACTTTTTTTTTGTTGGCTATGAAAATGGATAAGTAGTTTCCTCATGTTTTGAAATTAAGAATGTTGGTAACCTACTTACTTACTACTTTGGCTACTAATTGATTAGTTTCAAATGCAAGAAAGGATTAGTTTCTAATGTTATAATTTTATGGTTCAAAAAGTGTATAGATATCGCGGTTGATCACTCGTCGTCGGAGTGTGACCAATGAGCCTCCTGCATTATCAACATCTACTGCTCCAGGCGTGAGTGCTCCATTGATTAGGGAGCCTACACCCCTTACTGAGGCTACTCCTATGGCGTCCCAGGTGCCCGTCTCATCGACATCATCAGTGTCAGTTTAGCCGCTTAGTGCACAACGGCCTCACCGACGTTGCCGCGAGCCGGAGCCTTCTGATCACACTTCCTCGGCATCTAGAGTTGAGGGTGAGGCCTCCCAGCTAGGTAGTTTTTTCTAATTCTCGATCACTACGTTGTATTTTTCTTTTATCATTTTAAAATTATTATTTTTATGATGGTGAAAATTTGCTGAAATGTGAAAATATGATGGGGGTTGTGAATTACTATTTTAAGGTTTTGGGAAATACTATACTATTAGGGGAGGTTATGTCGAATTTTCTGTAAATTTAAGCTTAGGGATTTCACCATTTAATTATTTTTGGCCAGCTAAAAAAAAACACCAGGGGGCCTAATCGAATGTTGAAGGAGGCACAGAGCGTACGTCTGACCAGCTTCAGGATCAAGATTGAGTATGACCCGCGACATCGTGGAGCGGCTACCTCACAGCAGCATAACAGCGTCACTAGTAGTTGTGGTGTTGTTATTAAACAAAATTGTCCTATGCAGTGGGAGTATTGGGCAGAAATTCCCGAGGGGACGAAGAAACTAGTGTGAGAAAACTTGTCAGTTAGTATATTAATTTTTAGCCTTTATCATATTTTTAATTTTGTTTACAAATATTAAAAAATAAAAATATATTATCTTAATATTATTAAATTTCTTACTATTATTTTATTATTTTTCATATTCGCAGGTCAATTTTGATCTTGACGACATATCCCCTGAGGTCATGGCCTACTTAGAGGAGACCTTAGCAAATCGGTACAAACATTGGAAGAACTATCTTCACACGCATTTTAAGCGATGGGATGATCCGGAGTTTGCTTGCCTACATGGTTACCCAACCGAGTTGCAGGACCGCCCGGAGGATTGGGAGTGGCTCTGCAAACATTTTACAGACCCAAAATTTGTGGTATGTACATAATATTTTAATAATAATTTATTATTGTTTTAGTTATTTTTTAAAGCTTCCTTTATTAATTTGTTTTAAATAATCGCACTAACATGTATATTGTGTGTTTAACAGAAGAAATCTATTGCTAGCAAGATAGCTCGGGACTCAAAGACACTTCTCCACCATTCTGGTTCGAAGCCATTTTCGTATAGGCTTGAGGCACGACGTCAGGTTAGAGTATATTAATTTTGAAATTTTATACTATTTATTTATTATTATTGATTAATAAAATTTTCTTAATGTTTGTTTCTTCAGGAGGGTTCTAAGTTCCCAGAGATCGACATGTTCGAGGACGTTTACGTTCGACCTGGTGATGAGATAGCTAAACAGCTTCATGTAAGTATATGTAATTGTTATTATTCTTATATGTATGAATCGTTCAAATATTATTTATATTATGTTATTAAACATTATATGTTTTTTCCCTTATTATTACAGGATGCTATGGTGGAACAGCGCACTACTGTTCTCCAAGAAGCAACATCATAACTTCCCCCGGAGACCTCGATTGAGGACGCCACGATACCCGAGGATGCACGTTTTCAGATCCTGACTAATGTCATGGATCAAAACTACGGTCGTCGTCCTGGCAAAGTTGTTCGGGGTATGGGAAAAGCGCGAGTTCATGAGACAAGTGCCTCTTCTTCCAGATCGAACACAGGAGAGGTCAGTGCATTGAAGGAGTAAGTGACAACCCTAAATGGTCAGCTTGCGGTCCAGAGCGAGCAAATGAGGGCCCGGGACGAGCGGATGAGGGCCCAGGGCGAGCATATTAAAGCCCAGGGCGAGCAGGTGAAGGCCTATGCCGGACACATTAGAGACCTTATACAAGCCATACAGATGTTCGGCCTCCAAATCTCACTACCCGTACCTGATCTTCCTACACCTTCGACTTCTGAGCCACTTTGCCCTACCGATACCTAGTAGCTTGATGTATCAAACCTAAAAGACTACTTGTAGTTTTTTCTTTTTTTTTGTTTGGACATTTTGTATGTATATTTTCATATATTTATAACTAAATACTTTTCGTTGGTTAATTAATTATTGTTTAGAGTTTAATTAAGATATTTATTAAAAATTAAAAAAATAATTTTTTTGACCAAAACAAAAAAAAGAGGTTTGCGCGACGTAGGTAGAATCTTCGTCGCACAAACCTCTTTGCGCAACGCAAGACCCTACGTCATGCAAAGTGGCTTCGGGCGACGCACGACCCTAAGTCGCGCAAAGCCACTTTGCACGACGTAAGATCGTGCGTCGCACAAAGAGGTTGGCTCGACGTAGGTAGAATCTTCGTCGCGCAAAGTGACTTTGCGTGTTTGCGCGACGTATCACTACATTGCACAAAGCCACTTTGCGCGACGCATTACCCTACGTCGCGCAAAGACACTTTGCGCGACACAGCCCACTACGTCGCGCAAAGCCACTTTGCGCGACGTAGGTAGAATCTTCATCATGCAAACCCCTTCTGTCATTGCCTTGCCGCAATGGTTAGTGCGCGACGAAGGTACGTTGAGCTAAGTTTTGCGCAACGATTTTTGACTTTGCGCGACAAAGGACTTGCGTCGCGCAAAGTGTTTTTTGTACTAGTGTCAGTAGGGTAAACAGGAGGCTGATCTTCAAAAATTCTATCAACTAGCAGGCAATCGTCATTATCCTCTTCTGTTGGGCAAGAGTGACCATCAACTCTTCTCATTCCGCAGTAAAAACAAACTTCAAAAAGCTTCTCATAGCCAAGAAGCACCGGGCAATCATCATCATCATTAAACACCATGATATGCTTGAGGGAAAGCCTAAGATCCACCTCTAGAAGCAAACGGACAAAAAGCCCGTTCAAGCCAGTGAGGGTGGTGGGGTCAACCCTAATAAACTTCCTAACAGGTTGAGTAATCACTTCTAGAATTTCCTCATCTCTATACTGGACTGGTAGCCTAGGAATTATAACCAACACTTTCAGATTGGACATCCAAATCCCTATGAAGGCTCCAACTTTCCAAATGGAAGATATGGCCCCTAACGTACTAAGGCCTATTGTCTAAAACAAACTCGAGCTCCTCTTGATCAGTAAACTCAACAGCATACCACCTGTGCCCAAAGTGATCTAGGTAGAAAGGGTTCTTAACTCTAGACCCTAGGTTAAGTTTAATTTCCACTTAATGGTTCTAGCATCAAGTTGTTTCCCCACAAGCTTGCCCATAAGCACCCTGTTTTCCATGTATTGGACATTAAAACTAGAGTTAGGCCTGGCAATTTTTGACACGACCCGATAACCCGACACGACACGACACGAAATTAACAGGTGTTTGGGTCGACACGATAACGAATCGGGTCTTATCGGGTAACCCGATAAGCACCTGTTAAGATAACGGGTTGGGTCGGGTATACACGTGGGTAAACACGATACACGATAAGCAGAATATTATTTTTATAATTTTATAACCCTAAAAAAAATACTGTAATAATTATATACATTAATTTTACAATTTTATACCCCTAAAAATTATAATAAATATATATATATATATATATATTAAATTAACTATAAAATTTATAATTATTATAATTATTATATATACTATAATAATTATACCCCCAAAATATTAAGTCTATCTATACTAATTATATATATATATATATATTAAATTTTATAAAAACTATAATGCATATTAATTAATAATTTAATATGCATGAATCATGATCATGCATTTGCCAACTTGCCGCCCTTTTTGAAAAAAAAAATGGAGGGAAAATGAAAATGTTAAGAAAAGTTGAAAATAAAACAAAAAAGTGAGGGAATTAGGGAAAGATGTTGGAGGGAAAAGTGAAAATGATAAGAAAAAGTTGAAAAGGAAACAAAAAAAAGAGGGAAAAATGAAAATTAATAGAAGTGGTGAGAAATTTTTTTTTTTTTTTTAAGTTATTAACTTTTTATCACACACATGACTGTCATGACATATCTCACTATTTTTATAATGACACACGTGACACGTGATGTATGTACTATTCCGTGTATCAGTCAATTATAATTTATACGTACAAAATAAATAGATTTAAATCTACTTAATAAATATATATATATACACACACACACACACGGAACTTGATTGATGGCATACGAATTCTCCAAAACTAATTTCAACGATCTCAACCGTCAAACTTGTTTGTATATGTTTTGAGATCACATCAACAAAAAATCATAAAAAATAAACATTCAGAGATCAAGTAACGGGACAAAGCTTTTCAACGGTTATAAACGAAAAATCATGATTTAACGGTTATTTTAACTCTGATTTTAATGATTTTTTATAACTACACTCCTTGACCCTATATGAATACAATGAATGAATTCGATCTTCAATTTAAAATATTTACACAAGTGGATACCACAAAATCTTTTGTTATACTTAATGAAAGTATAAATAAACTCTAAGTGTTAGTCAATCTATCGTTTTACGAATTCTCCAAAACTAATTTCAACGATCCAAACCGTCAAAATTGTTTGTATATGCTTGGAGATCACATCAGCAAAAAATCACAAAAAAAAAACATTCAGAGATCAAGTAACGGGACAAAGCTTTTCAACGGTTATAAACGAAAAATCACGATTTAACGGTTATTTTAACTCCGATTTTGATGATTTTTTATAACTACACTCCTTGACCCTATATGAATACAATGAATGAATTCGATCTTCAATTTAAAATATTTACACAAGTGGATACCACAAAATCTTATGTTATACTTAATAAAAGTATAAATAAACTCTAAGTGTTAGTCAATCTATCGTTTTACGAATTCTCCAAAACTAATTTCAACGATCCAAACCGTCAAAATTGTTTGTATATGCTTGGAGATCACATCAGCAAAAAATCACAAAAAAAAAAACATTCAAAGATCAAGTAACGGGACAAAGCTTTTCAACGGTTATAAACGAAAAATCACGATTTAACGGTTATTTTAACTCCGATTTTGATGATTTTTTATAACTACACTCCTTGACCCTATATGAATACAATGAATGAATTCGATCTTCAATTTAAAATATTTACACAAGTGGATACCACAAAATCTTATGTTATACTTAATGGAAGTATAAATAAACTCTAAGTGTTAGTCAATCTATCGTTTTACGAATTCTCCAAAACTAATTTCAACGATCCAAACCGTCAAAATTGTTTGTATATGCTTGGAGATCACATCAGCAAAAAATCACAAAAAAAAAAACATTCAGAGATCAAGTAACGGGACAAAGCTTTTCAACGGTTATAAACGAAAAATCACGATTTAACGGTTATTTTAACTCCGATTTTGATGATTTTTTTATAACTACACTCCTTGACCCTATATGAATACAATGAATGAATTCGATCTTCAATTTAAAATATTTACACAAGTGGATACCACAAAATCTTATATTATACTTAATGAAAGTATAAATAAACTCTAAGTGTTAGTCAATCTATCGTTTTACGAATTCTCCAAAACTAATTTCAACGATCCAAACCATCAAAATTGTTTGTATATGCTTGGAGATCACATCAGCAAAAAATCACAAAAAAAAAACATTCAGAGATCAAGTAACGGGACAAAGCTTTTCGACGGTTATAAACGAAAAATCAAGATTTAACGGTTATTTTAACTCTGATTTTGATGAATTTTAACAGCTACACTCCTTGACCCTATATGAATACAAAGAATGAATTTGATCTTCAATTTAAAATATTTACATTAGTGGAATTTATATACTTAATAAAAGTATGAATCAACTATAATATTAATAATTATATACATTTAATATTTGTAATAGATTAGTAGTGTATGTATTATTTTTTTTTATTAGGCTTTCATTTTCGAGTGTAGATATAGTACTTGAACGAGAAATGTTTTAATGTTTTCAAGTAATATTTATGTCGCAATGTGTGGTATGTGCAAATTGTAAAAAAATATATTTTTTTCTTAACGGGTCATAACAGGTCATAACGGGTCGGGTCACTTTACCCGTTGGGTAAAGTGACACGACCTGTTAAGGACCCGTTAAGATAACGGGTGTGACACGACACGACCCGTTAAGATAACAGGTGTTACACGAAAACGACACGAACACGACAGACACGACCCGTTTGCCAGGCCTAACTAGAGTACAGGTTAGTGGTGACCCTGGTAACCCCATTTTCGAGAATGAAGGTACCCCTAGCATCCTCCATAACAACAGGAGGCTGACCAGGTTGGGGGGAAGCAAAGCAGGTAACCTAGGAGGGGAGCCTAGGGTTAGTGGGGATTCTAGGCTGCTTAAAGGAGGAAACATCAAGTTGGGAAAGCACAGTCATGATAGGAAGGCATGCAAACACAAGAGGATAAAGGACTAGAAGGTTGAATGTGGAAAGCAAAGCAACAGAGTATATATTTATAATAAACCAAAAAGGTAGGAAGACACCTGGGAGAAACAAAAAAAGGAAAAATAAGCAGCTGAAACAAAGAGCCGCAACACATAAAGAAACTAGGAAGGAGCGAGCAGTTATCAATAGATAGCTTATACAAGTAACACAGGCCACACATAACATTGGGAATAATAAAAAATTGAGTGATTAAAACCTACCGATTAAAATTATCCGCTAAAAGATAATGATTGCAGATCCAATTGCATTGAGAGATGTAAGCATATCGAAAGTTGCATTTATTGGGAAAGAGATTCATACCTTGCAAATTAGCATGCCTAATTCTTGAATTAGCCTGATGTAATATCTAGCACGGGGTGGTTAACCATCGTCGATTAACAATTATAAAGGAGTTACCCCACACGCAATCACTCATCGAGAAAAAGAGGATGTGGAAATCCTCCATCATTACAAAGAGGGTCGATTGTAGTTCCCAGTGAAGCTTGAACAAAAACTCAAATTTGCTAGGGTAATTTACTCTAAAACCAAAAATTTGTGATAAACAAATTAGCCAACTAGTTAACTGACTAATTATCACAAAGATTTTGTAAATAATTTGGTTAACAATGTCATGGAGGAACCCTAACCATAACCCTAGAATTGGCCCTCTTTTACCTCCCTCGACCTTTTGCGTCCTCGCATTTTCTTCGGGCATTTATTGTCAAGCATATATTAATAATTTTTTTAACTAATTTAAGGCTTATTATATGAAACAGAAAAAAAAATAATTAATTTAATTATTACTTATAATATATGTCAAAATGTACCTACAAGTAATAAGAAAAGTTATAACATCCTAATCACTGGCAGATCCATTAAGAGGAAAGCGGGGTCAGTTGAACCATCGAACTCCCGTGCATCTCCATAGATGAGTTGGGTGTTATCCCTTTGAAGGTTGGAGTTGTCTTTTGTGCATGTGCTCCAGTTGCTTGATAAAATTCCTGAAAGAGGAGTTGTCGTTCTTATTATTTGAAAAAAAAAATCAAATTGGAAATTATAATTTTGATATGCGATCAATTAGTGAATTTTCTCAATGGAAGGAATTGGTAGTCTTGCAAAACAAATGGTGGAGATGGGGAGTAATAGAGTATATAATCATGTGTATTTTCTAATCACAATGTGAAAAGTTCATTGCGTAACTGAATGGGAGATCAATGGTTGAGTGATAACATGGTGGTTTATATTGAAAGCAATGTTTTTTCTTTCATTGATAATGAAGTTATAATACATCGTTTTCAAAATATGAAATGCGTCGTGGAAAATTGTAACTTGTATTGTTATTTGTTTTATAAATTATACATGTCGATTCAAGTTAAAGAAGAAATAAGACTTTTGTTCAAAAAAGTTTGAAATAGGGATTGGTCTGCCTCACAGGTGAATAAAATGTCCCAAGTGTTGAATGATGGAATTATGGTTTAAGGTTATTATATGTCTAAGAAATGTTTGTGGACTTTTACAAATGATCCTCTTGTGGGACCATGAATTTTCTGGGCCCATGATACGTGAAAAGAAAGACCGAAATGCCAAAAGCCCAAGGAGCGTAGTCAGGTAGGATAGGCTTAGGCCTATGAAGATATTACTTGTCTCCCAAGTAAAGGAAACTAGTTAAAGTCAATTTATAATACCTTAGGGATTAGGCAATATAATCATGATTCTAAGAAGATTCAGTATCTTATCTTAGATTTTCTTCCAGATAGTCTCCTGATTTGATTAAGATTACTTTCCTTACAAGAACTCTCAGGATCCCTACAAATACACAAGCCTGCAATTTATCAAGGAGGACATATATGTCTCTCTTGATCTTTTAACATATATACATATATTCTTTCTATGCCTAACATAGGCCATTATACCGCCATCCATGCGTAGACACGTCCATGGAGAACTCATCTCCCAATGCTCCGCCATAGGCTATTCATCAAGGATGGTTCACACCATTTTTCCTTAGAACTGCACTGGTGGTTTGATTCTCCTTTAGGTCCTCAACTTCTACAATCAATGTGGTGACTTGTTCGAGCTCCCTCTGGTAGAAGATAAGGTTCTAGTATTATGGTGTCGCACTCCCTATCCCTAAAAAATCCTATGAACGAGAGTTTGATCCAAGGTCTCAGTCATGATCTGAAAACCTGCATCCTCGGTCGGAGTCACATTCTTAATATAGGTATCAGGGAGAAGCTGCAGTGCCACCTCTTAGAGAAGAGCATTGCTTATCTTCACCATAGTAGCCTATCATAAGAAAATACATATTAATATTTAATTAATATTTACAACATTTCTAAATGAAAGAAAAGTAACATTTAGATAAACTTACATGGAGCTATTGTTATATCTTGTCCCCAAAATTAGTATTTTATTTTATTTTTGACGTATTACAGAGATTTATTTGAAGTTAGTTTGTTAATTCTCCGATTTTGAGAAAAGTGAAGTGAGGGGGAACTTTAGTCATTTTCCATTTTCTCGACCTTTTTGATCAATTCTTGAGTTGCTTAGGTAGAGCTTAATTCCACAAGCATGTAGGAGCAAACATATCTTAATTCTGAGTTAGAACGGAGAAGTTACGAGTCTCAGAAGTAGTGAGACCTTTTAGACATGTGGACTTACTAGTAGTAAGTTTCCAAAGTGTAATCTGCCTAAATTAGCAGGTTTCCATTTTGGGAAACCTAATCCATAACCTAGAAAACCCACCCAATTGACCCTCGTGGCCCATGAACTTCTGACACCGATTCTGGTCACCTCTGGTGGTATTTTTTTACGCCACCACCACCATATTGAAGCTCTCACTTCCCTCTACAAAACCCACCTAACAACCACCTTGATTAACCACTGTATATGGGTGTGCGAGGCCATAAAAACCGATGAAAACCAACAGTGCTTCGGCCACCCTTTTCATTTTTTTGGTGAATTGGCAAAGCAATGGCCGATTCCACCACTTGGAACTTGTAGCCCATCATGTGACATCCCACATCACCCAGGGGAGTGATCCTTATATATATATATTCCCATCTCTACCTAGCACGAGGCCTTTTGGGAGCTCACTGGCTTCGGGTTCCGTAGGAACTCCGAAGTTAAGCAAGAAAGGGGCTAGAGCAATCCCATGATGGGTGACCCACTAGGAAGTTGCTCGTGAGTTCCCAAAAACAAAACCGTGAGGGAATGGTAAGCCCAAAGCGGACAATATCGTGCTACGGTGGTGGAACGAGCCCGGAAAGTGATCCGCCCCGGGCGGGGATGTGATAATTGGTATTAGAACCTAACCCTGGCCGCCTGTGTGCCGACGAGGACGTCAGGCCCCTAAGGGGGGTGGATTGTGACATCCCACATTGCCTAGGGGAATGATCTTTATATGTATATTCCTATCCCTACCTAGCACGAGGCCTTTTGGGAGCTCACTGGCTTTGGGTTCCGTAGGAACTCTGAAGTTAAGCGAGAAGGGGGCTAGAGCAATCCCATGATGGGTGACCCACTGGGAAGTTGCTCGTGAGTTCCCAAAAACAAAACCGTGAGGGAATGGTAAGCCCAAAACGAACAATATCGTGCTACGGTGGTGGAAGGGGCCCGGGAAGTGATCCGCCCCAGGCCGGGATGTGACACATCATCCCAGGAGTAAATCCTGACAAAACTTGACCTCGTTGGACCATCGTAGTCAGCAAGTTGACATCGGGAAGTTTTAGGCACCTGTCGGCTTTATCGGCAAAATTGACCCTCTTCCGTTCACTTTTGGACTTTGTGGCAAGTATAAAACTTGTTCATATTATTGATATCTATATTCCTATAAATTTTGGTAGAATTTGGAGTTAGTTGAAAAAGTGGGTTTTCGATCGTCGGAAACCACCATGCGCAGCGTCACGTGAGGAATAGTCAAAATTTATGGATTTTGGACAGTGAGATGTTCTTGATGTCCTAAGCCCATATCTAAAGTCCGTTCATTGAAATTTGATACAATGCTGCAATTATTCAATTTTTCAGATAATTATACTGCCATACGATTTTTGTAATTGACGACAATCCAACTATTGGATCGTCGTGCAATTTTGTGAGCACCCTAGTTAATAGTTGTTGGACCTTTGAGAACTTACAGATCTGGAATCTGATGAGCAGATCTTCCGAATTGAATAACCTAGGTTTGTTGACCTTAGAGGACCTTTGATCGACGTTTGGCTTTTTAGTTAATGTACCCTATTTTAGTGTGTCGTTATTTTTAGAATGCTATTGAGGCTTGATGGAGCTTAGTTGGCTCATTACGATGACGTGTCGTTCCTGATTGACTTGCGTTTCGATTTACGTGAAAGTAGCACTTGGCCTTGTTTTATGTGTCGATCTTATTAAGTTTCCTAAGTGGGGTTTTGTATGTTGCATTAGGTTCCTATAGGCGGAGTTGGTGAATTTAGAAGTGAAAATAACCCAGGTGAGTGACATAAATATTATGTGATATGGTTATTACCCATGAAATTCCTTGTTATATACTTTGTGGATATAACATGGATTTACAAATGATTTTATATAAATGTGTGCTACTATGATATGTTTACTTGATGATGCTATCAAAAAAATATGTATATGCTATGCTTGAAATGATTGTGCTATATGAGGGCTAGTAGAGAACCATTAACCCAGTACATGGGGTAATGTATGATATAACTGGAATCTACACCATGTAGCAGTGGTACATGAATGGTTCTGCTTGGTTAATCTGCAATGGGGGACCATACTTTGGGATCATGCATGGTTAATCTGCGATGGGTGATCCTTATTACTAAGGTATGGCCATACGTGCTTAAGGGTGAGCATGCTTAGTTAATCTGCAATGGGTGATCACTACCTATGATATTCGTAGGAATGACTCTGCTCGGTTAATCCGCTATGGAGGGGGGGTCACTACCTACATGATGTTCTCAGAAGTGGTTATGCTTTGTTAATTTGTAATGTGGGACCACATCCTGATCGGTTGCTTAATGTAGGCTTCGGCCGAACTGTATCTCTCTATAGCCCTAGGCTATTATTTGTTACATATATGAAAGTTGGGATTGAAGGCTTGTGTGGCTCAATCTAGAAAGTGACGATTAAACCAATTAGTTTGCATGATGGTGTTGCCTAAAAGATAACGAATTCAGATGTGACTCATTCCTACCCGTAATGAAGAGATGCAATGAGGAAAAGATATCAATCTCATTCCTACACATAAATGTATTTATGATGGTGTATCATTCCTACACAACTTCGGGTTGTGTGATGACTGAATGTTATCTCGATAGATGTGTGGTGAGATTCAGAATTGAATAACAATTCCTATACGTAATAATGAGGGGTATGGTGATTAAATTATAAAATATGTGGCAATTGGACCTTTGTGATTATTTGGAAAATGATGAAAGGCGAATGGTGAGTCACAATTTGAAGAGAATGACAGAATAATATTGACAATGATGATATTGATGGTTGATACAGTATACAAAAGAAATGTCTTGTGTGGACGTAGCACTACCTTGACATTTAATCATTTGATCCTATTTATTTTCACATATGTTGTATTATTGGCACTCACACGAGCTTTGTAACTTATACGGGTTTTGCTTTGCCTGGTGGGTCATTCCTACGGTGTAGGATTATTTTGTAGACTAACTAGTAGCGGTTAGAGAAGAAAATTTCAAGTGGTGTAGCTGTGAGGGCAATGCACTTGAGAGTAGGTATTGCCATCCTTTGTTGTAAGTTATTCCACTGATGCTCTGATGTATATTATATTTATGAGTCTTAGTGACTTTATGTGTTTTATATTGTACCGTTACTGTCCTTTGATCACGTGTCGATTCAGGGCGTATCTCAGGATCGGGGAGTGACAATTGTTCAGCCTTGTCCTCGTTGAGTCGAACAAATAACTCTTGGACCATGCTGATTTCCGAAAACTTAGAACCCTCTGGAAAAAAAAATGTTAAGAAATTCATTATTAATCTTAATTAAAAATAATATATATATATATATATTAAAATTTAAAAATAATATACTTTTACCTGTCATCGTTTCTCGAACACATAGGATAAAGGCCTCGATCGAATTGGTGGAGAGGTTTCTTTTTTCAACCTATTGATCTTATTTGCCGTATACCTTCTGTTAAACACAATATGTACATATTGGTGAGTGTATAAAAAAAATTAATGAAAAATTATTGTGCTTATCACAAACTTTGGGTCCTGAAAATGGATGGACAGCCATTTCCAATCTTCTGAGTGCTCTACCGTCTCTTGAGGGAAGCCTTATATGAAAGCGGTCTCCACATTTGAAAAAGTCTCAAAATGTTTGTCCATTGCTGACTATTTTGCAAATTTCTTCCAGCTCAAGTATCTATTCATTGATTCGTTTCTTGGATTAAAAACTAGATTTCTAGGGCTTTCCAAATTCCAATGATATATGATTTGGCTCGTAAAAAATTCAAACAAATCAGTCCAAAATAGTATTGAAACAGAGATAAAGATGCTGAAATAAGACAGGGACGAAGATTTCCTAGACAAATTTATGACTCCTAGAACAAAATTGAACAAAATAAAATAAAATAAATTGAAATAATTAGATATGAAGTAGGATAACAAGTTGGAAAACTCAAGTAGAGTCTCTGGCAACACTGCCAAAAATTTGGTGTAAACTTGCAAATGCATAAGATAGTAGTAGTATAATGGACTATAGTCGTGCTTGTAGTGATCATTTTTGTTTTTCCAGTGACTGGTTTTCTTCACCATATTTGTGGTAGTGATGGTGGGTGACCTTTCTAGTACTTCTCTTAGGCGATCTCCAACCAAAATGATGTTTAGCCCCCGTTCAGATTATAACTAAGAAATTATTTTTTTAATGAACAATGTCAGATCATATTTATATACCATCTCTAACCGAAGGGAGCTATTTTTTCGTCTTCTCAATAATTTATTATTTTTAAGTTTGTTTTTTAACTTTATTGGTTAATTAAATTAAGGGTAAATTTTATCCGCTCATACAACATCTTTAAAATATTTCAATCACATCCATTATTTATCGTTTCATTTCAATATTATACATCTATTAAAAAATCTATTAATTTAATCATTAAATAATGAAATAGCAAATGTGAGGTTTATATTTATGCTGATGTAGCTTCCGACATTGCACCTTGTAGATAAAAAACCAAATAAAAAAATTAAGAATAAAAAATAAATTGTTTTATAATATAAAAAAAACTTCAAAAAATACAAAAGATAAAAAATGGAACTTCGTCCCGTTCCTCTCCCCGGTTCTTCCTCCCCCCTCCCAACTCCTCTTCTGACGAGACCTCATCCCCGTCGCTGAGAAGGACCAGATCAAGGGCCTTATCGTCTCCCTAATGCTGTTCGCGACCCAACACCCAACGTAGACCTTCGGTCGTTGACCCTCAACCCACCCTCCCTCCTCCTTTCTCTCTCATCTCTCTCCCTCTTTCTCACTGCAATTTTCCTGTAATTTTTATTTTCCCTTCCAGATCGTTACTTTCCTCTCCCTCAATTACGCTCTCTCCTCCTTCCACGACCGGATTCTCCCCAATCCCACCAAAACTCGGCATCTCCGGCCCAATCCCAGAATTTAAATTTCCCCAAATTTATAAATGATGGTATAGTCTGGAATGGTTCTCCAGATTTGTTTTTGTTAGACAAATAAGGAATATGGTTGGAGTCCTTGTGTAATTGTATATAATATTATTATTGGAAGAATAAGCCGTCCTACAGCCGTCAAGCCGTCCTACAGCCGTCCTACCTTGTCCTACCTACACACTAGCCGTCCTACCTTGTCCTACCTACACACTAGCCGTCCTACAGCCGTCAAGCCGTCCTACAGCCGTCCTACCTTGTCTTACCTACACACTAGGACGGCTACCTTGTCCTACCTACACATTTGTATCATGTATATATATCCTTGTAATCTTGTAGAGAAACATAATGAAAAAATAAGCATTCTCTTCCATTTGCATTCTCTTCCATAAGCATTCTCTTCCATTTTTCCACATTCACGTATCAATAACAAATATATTTTTTAGCCTACATACCTTTTTCTACATGGTATACAGAGCAGGTTTATAACCCTAGCCCTAATTTTTTTTCGGCAGCTTTCTCTGCCGTTCCCATGGCTGTTCGTGGCCCGTCCCGTCCCTCCTCTGCTCGTCCTCCCCTCCACTGCACCTACTGCAATTTTGATTATCATACCCGAGACACCTGCCATAAACTTCATGGCTATCCCGTTGGCCATCCCCTCCATGGCCAACCGTGGCGACCACCGCACCGTGCCACTGCTTACAGTTCTTCCCGCAGCCATGCACCTTCCAGTCCTCCCCGGCAGCCACGGTTTTCTGCTTCCCGGCCCCATAATTTCACCCAGGCCCATCACGTGCAAGGCACCCAGGCCCCCGCCTCCTCTTCTACTCCAGTGACCCACCAAGTGCACGGGGCCCAGCCCAATTTGCATGACTTGCAGCTTGCCATGCCTGACCTCTCTGCCGAGCAGCACTCCCGTGTTCTAGCTGCTCTACGTGACACCACCACCCCTCCTCAGGCCAATGCCGTGCTCACTACTGATTTTGCCCAAGGTTTGTTACCTGTCACCTCTCGTCATGGTCAATGGATTCTTGACAGTGGTGCTACGGATCATATTACTTCTTCCGCTTCATGTTTGGTTAATCGCTCTCCTTCACATTTGCCGCCTGTTTCTTTGCCTAGTGGTGCTTCCGCTCCCATTACTTTTACCGGCACTCTTCCTTTAAATTCATCAGTTACTTTGAAGGATGTTTTATGTGTCCCTAATTTCCGAGTGGACCTTTTATCGGTTGGTAAACTTACAGATGGATTATCGTGTTCCATAACCTTCTTTCCTTCTTGGTGTGTTTTGCAGGACTTGGTTTCGAAGGCGATGATTGGTGTGGGTAAGCGACGTGGCGATCTGTATTACCTTGTGGCCCTTACCTCTTCTCTCCCCACCCGTCAACCTCTCCGCAACATCATTACCATCCCCTCCTCCCTCTGGCATAGGCGTCTTGGTCACTCGTCCTCCACTCGTTTGCAAGCTTTAGCATCTAGCTCTCTTAATTGCACTTTTGATTCTAGTCATATTTGTGATGTTTGTCCGTTGGCAAAACAAACTCGTCAACCTTTTCTTTTGAGTTCAATTTCATCCACTTTCCCTTTTGCTTTAATTCATTGTGATATTTGGGGCCCGAATCGTCAATCTTCTTCTCTTTCTGGTGCTCATTATTTCTTAACCATTGTGGATGATTTTTTCTCGCTTTACGTGGGTCTTCCTCATGAAACATAAATCCGACACTCAACAATTAATTAAAGATTTTTTTGCTTATGTCACTACCCAATTCCGCACTACCATCCAATGCATTCGTACTGACAATGGTGGTGAATTTTTATCTCTTCGTAGTTTTTTCTCTGATCATGGGGTGCTTTTACAAACTTCTTGTGTTTATACCCCCCAACAAAATGACGTTGTTGAAAGAAAACATCGTCATCTTCTTGAAACCGCTCGCGCCCTTCGTTTTCAATCCCATCTTCCTATCAAGTTTTGGGGGGAATGTGTTCTTACCGCTACTTATCTCATCAATCGTCTCCCTACCCGTCTTCTCCATCATAAATCCCCATTTGAGGTTCTCTTTTCGAAAACCCCATCTTATGACCACTTCCGCGTCTTTGGTTGTCTGGCATATGCCACCTCTGTCACTCCCACCACCAAATTTTCCCCTCGGGCTCATCGTTGCATTTTTCTCGGTTATCCTCATGGACAAAAGGCCTATACCCTTTACGATCTCGACAATCACCGCATTTTCACTAGTCGAGACGTCATCTTTCACGAAACTACTTTCCCTTATGCCGTTTCTCACCCTCCTATCCCATCCTCTTCGCCTACCCTACCCATCCCACCCCCTCTGGACTTTACATATAACCCACCCCTTCCTGCCCTGACGCCTCACCGTCCTCCACCTTCCTCCCCTTCCACGCCTCCCATAGATTCCCTTGCTGCCCCATTACCCATTCCTCCCCATGCCCCTGCCCTCTCGGCATCCCCTCCTTCCCCCCCGCTACTTCCTTACCTTTCACCCTTTTACCCACGGACATCCCTACCCCCCCACTACCTACCAATCCTCCCCTTCCCCGCACCTCTTCCCGTGCCCATAAACCTCCATCCTATTTAAAAGACTACATTTGCTCGCAGGTGATTCTACCATCCCCCCCATCTTCGACTTCGCAACCCGGTTCTACACAAGGTACGCGATATCCACTTTGTAATTTTCTCTCTTATCACCGTTACTCTTCCAGGCATTTTTCTTACATTAACTCTGTCAGTCGGACTGTGGAGCCTTCCTCCTTTGCCGAGGCTGCCACTGACCCCAATTGGCAACGTGCTATGACTGAGGAGCTTCAAGCTTTACATGCTAATGATACTTGGACTTTAACTTCCTTGCCCCCTGGCAAAATTCCCATTGGTTGTAAGTGGGTGTACAAACTCAAGCACAATTCCGATGGCTCTATTGACTACTACCAAGCTCGTTTGGTTGTTAAAGGCTTCACTCAGGCTGAAGGTATTGATTATCATGACACTTTTTCTCCTACTGCTAAGATGATTACGGTGCGTTGTCTTCTTGCTCTTGCTGCTAGTCAGTCTTGGTTTCTTCATCAACTTGATGTTAATAATGCTTTCTTACATGGTGACTTACATGAAGAAATCTATATGTCTCCTCCTCCTGGTCTTCGGCGACAGGGGGAGAATCTTGTGTGTCGCCTTCACAAGTCACTTTATGGTCTTAAGCAGGCTTCTCGCCAATGGTTTGCCAAATTCACTAGTGCCATCATTTCTGCCGGTTTTCAACAATCCAAAGCTGACTATTCATTGTTCACTAAAAAGTCTGGTATTTCTTTCACAGCTTTGCTCATTTATGTGGATGATATTGTGATTACAGGCAATGATGCTAGTGCCATTAATTCTCTGAAGTCTTTTCTCCGTGATCATTTTCGGATAAAAGACCTTGGTGATTTAAAATATTTTTTGGGTATTGAGGTTTCTCGTTCCAAACAAGGGATTTATATTTCTCAACGCAAGTATGCATTAGAGATTCTCAAGGACTATGGTTTTTTGGGAGCACGACCCATTGCTTTTCCTATGGATGACACAAAATTATCTGATAAAGGAGAACTTCTCAAGGACCCTGAAAAGTATCGACGATTAGTAGGTCGGTTAATATATCTCACTATCACTCGGCCGGATATCACCTATTCTGTGCATGTTCTAAGCCGTTTTATGCACGAGCCAAGGATATCTCATATGGATGCTGCGCTTCGTATTGTTCGTTATTTGAAGGCTACTCCAGGTCAAGGTTTATTATTTCGTTCTGACAACCAGACCAAGTTAACTGCGTTTTGTGATTCTGATTGGGCAGGTTGCCCTATCACTCGCCGTTCGACTACTGGGTATTGTGTATTCTTGGGCGGTTCTTTGATTTCTTGGCGGACAAAACGACAGAAAACCGTTTCGCTCTCTTCAGCAGAGGCGGAATATAGGGCCATGACAGGTGCTTGTTGCGAGATAGTTTGGCTTCGTTTTTTGTTGAAGGATTTGAACATTCCTTTGGATGGTCCTTCCATTTTATTTTGTGATAATCAAGCAGCGTTACATATAGCTGCCAATCCTGTTTTTCATGAACGAACTCGTCACATTGAGATGGATTGTCACTTTATATGAGATAAGATTGTAGATGGCATAATAGAGACCAAGCATGTGGGTACGGCACAACAGTTGGCAGACTTGTTTACCAAACCTCTTGAGAAAGAAAAGTTTTCGGGTATGTTACGCAAGTTGGGAGTTCTTGACATCCACTCTCCAACTTGAGGAGGAGTGTTAGACAAATAAGGAATATGGTTGGAGTCCTTGTGTAATTGTATATAATATTATTATTGGAAGAATAAGCCGTCCTACAACCGTCAAGCCGTCCTACAGCCGTCCTACCTTGTCCTACCTACACACTAGCCGTCCTACAGCCGTCCTACCTTGTCCTACCTACACACTAGCCGTCCTACAGCCGTCAAGCCGTCCTACAGCCGTCCTACCTTGTCCTACCTACACACTAGGACGGCTACCTTGTCCTACCTACACATTTGTATCATGTATATATATCCTTGTAATCTTGTAGAGAAACATAATGAAAAAAATAAGCATTCTCTTCCATTTGCATTCTCTTCCATAAGCATTCTCTTCCATTTGCATTCTCTTCCATTTTTCCACATTCACGTATCAATAACAAATATATTTTTTAGCCTACATACCTTTTTCTACAGTTTTCGCAGAGGTCGAGACTGAGGAGTCACTGGAGGGAGATCTCGACAGAATTTTTCTGGATAGATCATTGTCGGCAAGGTAGAGGAGCTTGAGTTTGGTTCAATTGACGAGAGGAGAAACGAGGCCGTTGAGGGGGTAATTAGAGCGGAGATAGCAGTGGATGTTGGTCGGTACGTAGAATCGGGTGAGGGCCTAGCTGTCGTTAGCAGCGGAGAGGAAAGTGAGGTGAGGTGGAGGCCAAGAGAAGAAGAGAGGGTGAGGAAAGGGTAAGCCGGAGAAGTAGATAGTGGGGCCCATTTAAAATTAAATTATTTCGGGCTGGCTGGCTGGCTAATGATGCCCAGCCCGTTGGCCATATAGCTGGGTTTTGGCCTGGTGAGTCTCAAATTGTTTTGACCCAACCTTCCATTAGAGATGGGTTATATGTCGAAGATGGTCATATTTTGGCCTATAGCTCTTTAATCGGTTTGGTTGAGGATGGCCTTAGGTATTTCTTTGTGGCCAATTTTGGGCCTTTTTATGTGGGCCTCTATATCATACAAGTTGATGTCCACTTGATCTAATATATTGTTTCGAGCACGAGCAAATCCTTTGTGACATCTCGTTTGTACCCTCCTCAATTCAGGTGGTTGGTCTACCTGCATATGTATGTTTGGACTTCGTTGTTAAATCTCTAATTGACAAGAAAATTTAAAATAAAAACATTTGGACTTCGTTGTTAAATCTCTAATTGACAAGAAAATTTAAAATAAAAACATTACATGAATCAAATAATTTAGAACATTTTTAGTATAAGGTCAACAAATAATTTAACCCTTTCCTCCAAATTACATGGAATAACCAGCGTATGAAGCCCTACGTGTCCTCTGTATCCCAATGGATGAAGGGCTTAATCTACAGGCTCTCAACCATGCATGGATGTGTGTGTGTGTGTGTGTGTGTGTGTGTGAATTCATCCGTATCGGTTTCTTTTTTAAGAAAGAAATAAAGAAATCGTCAAAGGCCTGCATACTAGTTGCTGCACAATTTCTCATATTTTTTCTCAGAAACACAAAGAAGGGATTGACCGGTAGGTAAGACCGACGGACCATTAACAAAATCAGAAATACGTGTTCGTGAAGGGAGGTGCCTGCGGAGTGAAGGAGAAGAAAAAAAATATAAACTGAAAGATTTTTGACCCAAGGAGCCATGCATGCATGTTAATGGCACACGAAATCCAATAGTTTCCTAGCTGCAACAGCAGGAAATGAAAACGGACGGCTGGTACAACCACGTTTCGTATATATATTTATACATTGGTCAACACGTTTTGACATTAAGACGTTCCGGCAATTATCATTACTGCTTTCCAAGCATTACACGAACTTATGAAAATGCTGGGAATTATTTAAAATGAAAAAGGGCCAAGGGTCAAAAATTCAAAGTAGCAGTTTTAGTTAAGAGTGCTCATGTAGGACTACACGAAAACTATTATCACAAGTGATTGCTTAATTTTCAAGATAACATCAATTTACAGGCATGCCGGTATTCAAATTACATTAATCCAAAGTCAATGTTCCTAGAAAATACAAAGAAAGTGAGAATGATCAAGGTTTTTTTTTTTTTTATTTTTTCTTTTAACAAATGATATTATCTACAATAATGTGTTTTAATTTCGTCTTTGGTGAGAATCGAACCTAAGATTTCTCATTTACTAGTGAAGAGGAATACCAATAGACTGTTGTACTAAGTGGCATGATCAAGTTTTGGAATTTAAATTAAGTAGCTACTTTGAGTTTTGAAGTTACGTAGTACTGCAGTCTTGTGGAATTTCTCCTTAGTCGTAAGTGACAAATCTTAGGTTTGAATCTCAGAAATAATGAGTTGACAACCAATTTATTCTTCATGTTAGAGCTTGTTTGGATATACTTTTAAAATGACTAAAAACGCTTTTAGTAAAAATACGTTTAAAAACAATCCTTACTAAAAATGCCAATTAATCCTGAAAAAAAACACTTAAAGTGCTTTCTGGAATAAATACATAATTGATGTTTCTTGTAGAAAGAACTTCAAGTGCTTTGGAACCCAAAAATATTTTCTATAAAAGCACTTTTCAGTCATTTTAAAAGTATATACAAACGAACCCTTAGTGTTTATATATAAAGGGCAAATTACATAAAACTACCTCAACTATTGGGTCAATCACAGTTTCATATCCCATCTTTAAAAAATTTCAATGTCATACCTCATCTACGAATTTTTTACAATTTCATACATTCCGTCAGTTTTCTGTCAATTATTTCGTTAAATAGTGACGTGACTTGAGACGAGACTCACTCTTTATCAAAAATTTAATTAAATATTAGAAAACTAGAAAAAATTCATTTAATAATTTTTTTTGCATGGGGGACCCACCCCAAACCCAAATCCCGTCTTCCCCAAACACACCTCTTTCTTCCCCTTCTCGCCTTCCCCAAACCCACTATGTTCTCCTTGCTCCTGAAACTCCGGTGCCATGTAACCGTGTGTGCCCTCCAGTTTCATCGACCGAGCCTGGGTCTTGCCGCAGAGTTCCGTCGTGCCAAAATGGTAGATTTTGGCACCAAGCACGAGGTGATCTTCCTCAGTGACGATGATACTGGAGCTATTGATGTGGTTGTGGACGAAGGTTGAGTCGAGGTTGGAGCTGTGGTGTATGTAATCGAGGCTGTCGGCGAGGTCGATGGCGATCTGCATCCGAGAAAGCCATGACGATAGGACGATATAGCTTGGGTTCTTCGGGTTGCGGAGGCAGTCGATGAGGCTGGCGCCGACGACGAATTCATAAACGAGGTAGACGTAGCTCCCAGAGAAAGAGGCGTCGATGAGCTTAATGTGGCTGGAGTGGTGGGATTTGGAGATAAGGGAGAGGCGGCGCTGGAGGTCAGGGAGGGAGATGGGAAGACGGGATTTGCGCTGGAAGATGATGACGTCTTTGGATCGAAGGGAGCAGTGCCATGAGGAGGAGGTGGAGAAGGAGGAGAGACGGCGGTGGGGGAGGAAGTTGGAGGTGGCAGAGTGGATCTTTGAAAAGATGTAGATATGGGGGTTTTTAAGGAGGGAGGCTTTGAAGGATTCGAGGGAGGGTACGGAGGAGGAGTGGTGGATGAGATTGCTGATGTGGCAGAGAATGGTAGCAGTGGAGAAGGGGAGGGTGAGATCTGGGTTTGGGTTTGGGGAAGATGGGAGGGGGAAGAAAGGGGTTGGGTTTAGGGTGGGTCCCCTATGCAAAAAAAATAAAAATAAAAGATTTTTTTTTTGTTTTTTAGTTTTTTAATATTTAATTAATTTTTCAATAAAGAATAGGCCCCGTCTCAATCTACGTCATTATTTAACAAAATAATTGACAGAAAATTGACGGAAAGTATGAAATTGTAAAAAATTTGTAGATGAGGTATAATATTGAAATTTTTTAAAAATAAGGTATGAAACTATAACTGACCCTATATTTGATGTAGTTTTATGTAATTTACCCAAAAAAAAATTAAGTAGAAGATTAGAACAAGTAAACTGGTGTGTCAGTTTCAAAAGAAATAAAAATTAAAGCCGCTTGGAATATCATCATTTTATAAAAAAGATTTACATATATATATCAAATGAAAAATTAATTTCCTTCAACTTTTTTTAATAATATGAAAATTTGGATATATGGTTCATTTATGAAAGTCTTTCTTAATTTAAATTCCATACCTATAAAGATTTTCTTACATGGCACCTTTTAGGGTGCATTTGTTGCACCGGACTGTCTCGGACTAGACTAGCTTTAGGGACTAAGCCGAACTGGCTTAAACTAGACTAAGTCCTAGTTTGGTATTGAGGTGATTCTAAAAAAAGTGGCTATCAAAAAAACCTGGGAGCTTTTTTATGTTTGGTAAACATTCAGCTTCAACTTGTTTTCACAGTTTTGGGTGAAAAAAAGTACAAACACAAAGTTGCAAAACTCAGCTTAGAAAACCAGCTTTTTTTCACATCTGTTTTACATAAAAGTTTATCAACCACTATAATATTGCCTTTTTTTTCTTTTCAAAAGCACTTTTACAAAAAAGTTTACCAAACACTCTACTGCTTTATTTCACATCTGCTTATTCTCACAACACAGCAGAAACAGTTTTTTTTTCAAAGCATAACAATACCAAACCGGCCAACAGTACAGTCACCAGTTTAGTGTTTGCTCAAACTAGGACTACATTATTGTTCTATTTTAATTGATTTTTTTTATTAAAGATATTATTAAAATTAATAATATTGGATGAGAGTGAGACTCAATAAAATACAAAAACCAAATTACTCACTCGAAGATGTCCCCAGTTGTTAGTCTTTATTGAAATCAACTTTGTATTGTAATAGTGATGTATTTAGGATGACACCAAGCCAGCTAAGGTAAAATGGGTGAGATTGTAGTCACTAGTCAGCCACAGCCTTCGGTTTGGTTGTCAGTACTTAGGAGCATCTCTAAAATTGTTCTATAACACTGCCCCGAAATTGCATTCTTTAATCCCTACTTGCAAATGAAAAAGAGGTTATCAATCTCTCCCTACTACTGTTAAAAGGAGATAGCACAATTAAGATGATAGAACTGATCCAAAGTGATAAACTATAAGCTTCAATGAAATCAAATGGCAGTTGAAGAGCAAGAAATAAACAAGAATAAAAATAATCAGCATCCTCATCTTATGAATATCAATGCACCAAGAAACAAAATACAAATCCTTCAAAAATAAAAATAAACCTCAGGTTTATAGGTTTACATAAATGCAAGATGACATTTATGTAAACCAGTGTGGATGACGGTGAGCATTAGTTGTTATTATATTGTAGTTGAGAAAAGCTATCTTTCTTCTTGTAATTCATTTGTAAATTTATACGAATACCTCAGGTTTATGTATTACCATCACCCAGTTTTAAACCATATAAACTTGTGTAGTTGATTGATTTTGTAATGTAAAGGATAGATAATCAAGATGACATTTAGAAGTCAAGATAAGTGGGAAGGGGATGCAAGATGAGTGTAAGTCACAAAGCAAATAGCTTTTCATATGACCTCAAGGTTGATAAAGGTTAAGGATGCAATCCAATATCACCATAAGTTTGAGTTTACAACTAGAACAATAGAGGCACTTGAAAGTAGGATGATAAGATGGTAACTTCATTCTGATCAATCAAATATTTTAGCTAGCAGCAAGTGGGTCAAGGCTCGATACCAAAGTCATAAACTATGATTTTAAAGCACATTTTAGCCAACAAAACCCAGAGTAATCATGTCAAATATTAACAACCAAAACCCAGAGTACACATGATAAACTATAATTCATTGATGGGAATGAAACATTTGAGAAAATATGAACTCAACAACCAAACCCAGTGTACTCATGTCAAATATTAACAACAAAGGAATTTGTGTACGTATGTCAAGACTCAAGACTCAAATAAAAAATATCACCCAAGATAAAAATCAATCAGGAGTGCTTTTTGTATTAGGAAGCCCAGAACAATATATAGAAAAAAGGCTATATGGGTTATAGATTAGAAAGGGGTGCTTTTGCATGCTTAGAAGATTGTTAAAAGGCCATAAAATGGTGATTTTTATGAAACCAAATCGGACAATTTTGGATAAGATTAAACCACAATAACAACAATAAGCAGGGAACGAAGAAAAAATTGCAATCAACTACAAAAACTTAGCAATTAGTTCACAGAAGGAAAAATAGTAGATAAATCGGGAAACAATCAATTCAAAAACTCACTCAATAATAGAACACAATCGCACCCAATCACAAAGCCACAAAAACGCACCCAATTTTTGTGCTAGAAATTCAAAATTTCTATAGATTTCAAGCACAAAACAACAAAATCGATCAAAACCCAATAATAATTGTGATCAGCAAAACAAAATTGAAGAAATTGATTGTCAGATTTAGAATTTACCAGACGAGAACAAGGATGAGGGAGCAGGAGGAAGGAGCAAGACGAGGATGAGGGAGTAGAACGAGCACGAACAGGATGAACGAGCGACTGTCTCGTAGATGGTTTTAGCAATCCGGTGATATTGGAGGGTTTTTGCTAAGAACTTCTGAGGAATGGGTTAGTCGAAGCGAGTCCGACTTAATCCCATTAAACATAATCCTTCTATCAAACAAACACAAGATTATACTAACAATTGGTCATATCCAGTCCAATGAGAGCTAGTGAGCCCAAACAAACACACCCTTAAGATATTCATCGATGTGGATCATTTTTTTCTTTTTGGTCAATGGGCTGCTTTTTTATTACCAACAACACACATTTATGAGAGATAGGCCCACATACAATACAAACACAACAACAAAAGTATGGACCTTCAAAGTACAATGAAACCAAGCCCAACAGAAAACATAAAAATCCTAAACAGACAGCATCCTTTGCCAACATTCATTAAACCACCTATCGAGAAGGATCAATTTTTTGCAGGCCTTGGACATTTGTTGGGAAATATGAAATTTGAGACCTCTTAAGGTGTGTTTGTTGCATCAGACTATCTCGGATTGGACTAGCTTCAGGGACTAAGCTGGACTGGCTTAGACTAGACTAACTTGGACCAACTTAGTGAAGTGTTTGTGGCAATGTCGGACTAAAAACAGGATAATTAATAAATTATAATATTATATTATTTAATCCCTTTTTATTAATGTTTTATTATTAATTATCTCTTCTTTTTTTTTTGTCTGAAAATTTTCCTCTTCAAAAACCAATTCCACAATTTGATATCAGATCAAAACAACTCCAATTCCACAATTGCAGAGTGTCCCGTCGTCGAAATAGTGTCTCAAAACCAACTCCAATTCTGCAAATCAGAGTCTCCTAGGCTGCTGCCTCCATCTTCTTCGCCGATCCCAGCGTCCTAGCATCTTAGGTGGCAACCCTAAGCCGCTTCACTGTCTTCATCGCCGTCGTGGACGTCGGCGTTCTTGGCTTTTCAGATTCCTCCATCGCAGTCATGTTCCTCACCCACTACTAGGTTGACAAAGATCTCGTGATTTGGGTTTCAACGAAACCATCTGCGGTGATATGTGTCCATGACGGTTGGAGGCGGAAGAGGTTATGGTCTTGCCGGAAGGGGAATAGGTGGAAGATTGGCAGAGAAGGAAGATGGAAGAGGGGGCTTTGGGACTTAGACGAGGAGAAGACGACAGAGAAGGAAACAATCTTAGCAGTCTGGCCAAAATTGGGGATCTTCGTTAAGAACACCTAGCGAGGTATATAATCCGAGCGAGTTCGACCTAAGCTCAATAAACCTAATCTTTGTCCAAACCAAAAAAGGGACTACACTAGCAATTAGTCTAGTCAAGTCCAGTTCTCCCTAATCTGGTCGAACAAACACACCCTTAGGGTCTATTTGGTACTGTACTTGAATCCAACTTTTGAAACGCAAAAACAATTTTAGGCCTTAAAAACTTGTTTGGTAGGACTATTTTCAAAAACTGAACTCAAGATTAACTAAAAAATATAGTCTATTCTCTAAAAACATAAAAGGTGAGTTTTTAGAGTTTTTAAACTTAAACTCACTCCTTTCTTTTCTCTCCCTCCTCCCCTCTCACTCCAAATCTATATCTTTCTCTTTTCTTCTTTCTCTCTCTCTCTTTTTTTTTTTTTTTTTTTTTACACCTTTTTCGTCTCTCCTCCAATCCACTCTCTTCATTCTCTCGGTTTTTTCTCACTCCTCTTCCTCTCTATCTCATCCGATCCTCTCTCTTCTTTCTCTTTCCTTCAATCATCTCTTATTTTCTTTCCTCCTCTCTCCTCTTGCTCCCTCTCCTGTGACCCCCTCTTTTTAGATCTCTTTGTTTGGTTTAAGTCGTAAGATTTAAAAGTTTTAAATTGTAAACCAATCAAGTTTTTGAGTCTTAAAGAAAATTGTTTTCAAGAAATATTCTTAAGCAATGTTTTGAGAAATAATAAAAATTTTGAAATAGGATACCAAACAAACCCTTAATGTTTTTCTCTTCATTTTCTTAGATGGTTGAAAGTCAATATATATACACACACGCACACACACACTTTATTTCAAATCCACACTTAGATTTAATTGTATAAAAAATTTGAGTGAGGCAGCGAGAGTTGTTGATTTAGGGTTTAGTTTTGTCAATTTAATGAAAGAGCGAGGAACAAAGGCCAGAAGCAGACTAATATTTGATTTGCTTTGATATTAGAATTTTGTATCGATCAATTGAGGGAACGACACTAAGTTTGACAACATGAGTGATACGAATTTGAGATACTGGGGTTGGATGAAGCAATTTGGATGGTTGTGCTTGTGCAATTGCATCCAAGACAAACACCATTTTCGTTTCTTCCTTATGTATGCAGGACTTTTTATTTATTTTTATTAGGAGAAATTAGGTTCTCATCCTATTTTTTCAAGTCCATTAATTAAAACCTTATTCATTTTCAATTTTTGTTCAAGGTCCTTTGGTTTTAATAAATGTCATTAATTATTTCAAAAATAAACTATTTACATGTCAAGATAATTAAATTTTATTTAAAAAAATATTCATTTAGTGTTAGAACCGTTTCATTTGGCATATTTAAATTTATGGCTAAATTGTTTATCATATATTTCTACTTCTAGTTTGTACCCATTTTTAATTTGCAACCCTTTTTTCAAATTGTACCAATTTTCTTTTAAATTTTAATTTTTACCCATATATTAATTTCTTTTTGTGCCTTATTTTTAAAACTTTTATTTGTACTCATAATTTTTTTAACCTTTTATTTGTACCCATAATTTATTTATAATGTACCCATTTTTGTTTACAAATGTACCACTTTCTTATACGCAAAATGAATCTTTTTTTTTTTTTTTTGTAAGTACCATTTTTTAATGTAAAATCTTTTTTTTTTTTTTTTAATCTAAAATGTACCCTTGATTTTTTTATATAAAATGTACCCATTTTTTGTTATATAAAACATTCCTATTTTTTTTTTTTTTTTTTTTGTATGAAATATATCACTTTGGTATGTAAAATGTACCCACATTTTTATATAAATGTACCAATTTTTTATTACATAAAATGTAGCCAAATTTTATTATATACATATACTCATATTTTATAAAAATAAAATTAAATCCCATTTTTTTTTTATAATCTAGAATGCACCATAAGCAATTATTTTATTTTATTTTTATCAAAACCCATAAGCAATGTTGAATAATTGAATTGGTAGTGTAAATGAAGTAAAAAAAAAAACAAAACAGTTGAGTATTTATTAGTATTATTGCATCTCTTTTATTATTATGTCATTTATGTGGTAGGAGATAGACTTCAATAAAAAACCTAAAATACATAAGGTTTGAGTCCATAATAGTTAGGAACCAGAATCTCAACTAAACTATCCCATTTTATTATTCCCTTAGTTTTTATTCTTTTCTTAGTTTTAATTTTTATTTATTTCTTAATTATAAATTTATACCCATTTAATGTTTAAAATCCTCTATATACCTCTTAATCGAGACCATTGAATGTTACAAGATATAAAAGCTATAAAAGAGTGTAAAAATGTTTGTCAAAATGTTTGTTCCTTGATCCATCCTTATATATATATATATATATATATATATATATATATATATATATATATATATAGATTTGCACGCAAAAGCAGAAAAACATCAGAAATTAACAATGGAGAGAAAAGATTTAAAAGAAATTTCCCATATAATGTTAATATCCATGCATGTATTAACTTAATTAATACACAAAACTGCCAACACAACTACTAATTGAGAAAACACTATTTAAATTCAAGCAATCTACATATTTTATTTAATAATTTGAAGACTTGGTTATACATGGGTCCCAACAGTTTCAAATGAAAGCCAGGCGAAACTCCATGCATCAACTCTCTCCACGATTTTTTCCACCTTATGGTAATTCTCAGTTATTTCACAACACATTTATTTTCACATTCCAAAATCTTTGTCATTTTACATTCAACAATAAAGATTAGACTACACACCACCTCTTAAGATGTACATTGGTGTTCTTCTTGAAACGTTCGTTAAACCGCGTGCGTGGGGGAAGATTATTTTCTGCATGGATAGATGGCCTTGAACATTTGTATGGCCTTGAACATTAATTTGTTGTGTAACATTATATGAAATCTCAGAAGGCTTGAAAGTCAATATATTACCGAAAAGGAAATTTCAATATATATCACAGAGAAATATCAGAAGATAAGAATGGAGGGAAAATATTCACAGATATATTAACTTAATATAACAATGTCGGCCTAGTCAGAAATTTGTTTTCCTTTTCGAGGAATGTGTCTCTGTTATTCACGTACAAATGCTCCAAGCAATCAAAGGTATGCATGCGACCAACCGTCAAAGATTTTTTCAAACCCCCGACGCTTCTCATCAAATGCTTCAAACAAATAAATTGTGTTTACTTATGCAGTTACGTTACCCTAATTACTTGGTAGTTCTGTGGAAGCCAAACTTCTAGATACGAACCCTATGTCTATAAATACATTTCCAACATTCAATGCAAAAGCCACAAACTTGAACTCCTCCTTTTTATACCATCTGTGCACTAAGTTTAATTAAGTTGATCATTAGCAACTATGTCTTCTAGTAAGCAATTCGATGCACTAAAGGTCCTTTATCCTGGCACAGGAGGACGCGGTTCGTCGTCCCAGCCTCAGAGTGGTGGAGGCCCGGCTCCTCCAAATGGTCAGGATTCTTTAGCAAAGGGCAAGAAGAAATCTGGGAAAAACTAGTGAAAATTATATATGTATGACTGTTGTTGGGGGTTATTTCTTCAAGATAAATAAGCACATTATTTCCTAAGTTCAGTTAGCATTATTTTATTGTGAAAATGAATTGGTTCTGGTATGAACAGATCTCACTAGAATGTAACAAAATAAATAAATAAATATATATATTTTTATTTTGTGCCACGATTGATGTTTCTTAATTGCTTATATCTGAGAATCTCGTAATCCATGTGTATTCTCTTTAATAATGTTTATACCGCATTTTAGTTTTGAGCCTCGACTATTCCACAGGGAAATATCAAATATGTAAAAGAAAGGGCAAATAATATCAAATATGTAAAAGGAAGGGCAATAATTCCTAAGTCTGCACTATTCATGTTTATTGTCAAATGGGCTCTCAATTTTGTATTACTTACGTTTGTCCCATCCCTCCAACTCAAAAACCCCATGCCTAAAGAATCTGATTGAAAAGATGGGATTTCTGTGCTGTTCGGCTCCGACGCTCTCTGAGGTAAAAGCACTTTCTTCTCCTCTCTCTCCAATTTGAATTCTACTTTCTCTCTTTAGAACTTCAGTCTCTTTGTATTTCTTGAAAACCGTCTTTATTTCGCAAATTAAACTGAGAAATTTGAAAATTCTTGCTCGAGATTTTGCTTGAAATCATGGTTTGGGATTAAATAGCAAGGTTAGATCCAGTACTCCAATAAGTACTTCGATGATATCTAAGAGTACATGTACTCGTCTTTCTACTTTGTTTTCATTCGATTTTTCTTCATTTTTAAATATATATATATTTTTTTTGACATTTTGTTGGTACAGGCGCATGTGGTTGTTCCTCAGGATGTGGCTAAACTGCTCCCAAAAACTAGGCTTCTCCTTGAGGTAATTTATTTTCTAAGGCCAACTCCAACCCATGGCCTAAAACTATAATTTCCCTTCTATTCCCCCCAATTCATTCCAACCCAAATTCTAATTTGGACCTAAAACGTAAAAAAATAAAATAAAATAAAAAAGCCAGAAATCAGCTAGGATTTAGCCCAGAAAATGGTGTGAGCCCCCACCATCGAGAGTGAAAAAGGCGCTTAAAAGCTAGAAACCCCCAAGAGACGCACGCATGCGAGCAAAGCACCAAGGCAGAGACCGGCATGGCTCCACCCACGTGGGCATGTCGGCCACTTGAGCCAGAAACCAACGACTAGATTTGCAATCTACAACTGAGATCAACTGGCCATTGGTTGATCCAACGGTTTGCATTCAAAATATTTTTTTGGGAATTTTAACAAAAGGCTCCTGGTACTGTTCACTTTAACGAAAAACCACATTTTTACACTAAAAAGTCAATCCTAGTACTATTCACTTTAGCCTTTATTTTGTCCTGATCATTAAAACTCAAAGTTTTCAAGCCTTTTTCATTAGTTTTCCTTATTTTTTTTAATTTTTAATTTATATATTTATTGAATCCAATAGCTGAGATCAAATATAATCAAATATAACGGTAAAATAAAAAGATCTAACGGTCCAAATTTAAATTCAACAGCTAAAATAATTAAAAAAATTATTTAACTCAAAATTCACCAAAAAACTCTATGAATACCTATGTATTTGTTTAAACATCCACACAAAACTCACTTTTCTCCTACAATTCTTCCCCTTTTTTTTCTACCATTTCTTCCAATTTCCAAATTTTTCAAGATGGCAAAAGAGCATATTAGAAGTCGTAATTGGACCTTTGAGGAAGATGTTGCTTTATATTTGGCATGAGTTTCTATTAGCAAAGATGGTGCCGTTGGCACAAATCAAATTAAAAAGGTTTTGTGGGTAAAATCGTTGATAAGTTCAATGAAAACTCCAACGTCGGGCGAAGGGAAGGTGGTGGTGTTTACAATCAGCGGAAGTTTATCAACAAAGCATGCACTTTATGGAAGGTAAGCTTGGAGAATAGGGTGACAAATTTGTGAGTTTCTTTGTTGATATTTTATTTGTCATGTACATAATATTATTTTGCAACTAGTTGTTTTTATGTATTTCTTGCATAGGGTGACAAAGTAATGCCAATTTACAAAACAAGAACTACACCGAAAAATCAACCTTTTTAAGTTGCATCATGCTTGGAACGTTCTCAATGATTGTCCGAGGTGGGGAACCGATTGAGACCAACAATGGGGAAGATTATTTCATAGTGAAGCCGCACAGACAAATGAAGTAAGAAAGGTTCGAATGTAATTTCATGGTGGAGGACCTCAACAAATACAGTCCAGAGAGGAAGAAGTTCTTATGTGATAAGCAAAAGAAAATTTTGCGAGGGGGTGCCACAAGTAGTATATTTCAAGATGATGATTCATTTCAAGGCTATATCCCAAGTCTACCACCAAGTCAAGATGATGGATATCATTATTAAGTTTATGTAATTTATGAATTATCAATTGTATTAAGTTTATGTGGTTTATTAACTGTCGTTTGTATTAGGTTTCATGTATCGATTTAGTGATTTTTCAATATTTAAAATGTTCCTAAAATTAATTTAGGATAGGCTATATAATTTTTTTTTTTAAAAAAGCCTAAATTCATTCTTTAATAATCTAGGGCTAAAATTTTAGGCCAGAAGGATTAGAGCAGAAAAGCTGTTTCTGGGTTAAAACCTAAATTTTCTAGACTAAAAATTTTAGGTTTTAGATCAAGGGTTGGAGATAGTCTAAGGTAATTAATTTATTAGGGTTTTCACCTTCTTTGATTGTAATATGTCCTTTTGAGGAATGCTTTGTGATTTGTTTATGTTATTTTGGGTTTTGTGTAATCTTGGAATCTTTCCTTTTGCATCAGTGAGATTTGGGTTTTTCGGTTTTGTTTACAGTTTTTGAATGTCCATGAATTTTGAATGGTGGGTTCCTGTGGACTTTGTTATTCGAAGAGGGAAATATGGATTGGTTTGTTACTTGGTACATACGTTTATAAGCATCAAATTATATACACTCGCTCCTACTCAAATGTTCAAATATATTCATTTATGTATGTGATGAGTATATTTTATATTATATATTTAACCCTATTCTTAGTATATTTTGGTTAATTTTGGAGTAATTCCAATTGGAGGACGTTCGTGAGTCACTTAGCTTGATCGTGTCAAAATATCAGATTTTTCTACCAAGCGAATATTTTCTGGTAATAAAATAAAGGAGCAATGTGCAGTGCTGGAATAGTGACGTTTCGGGCTTGAATTGCATTTTTGGAGCCCAAGATGACCTCGGATGGGTTTGTGGCCTTCTGGAGATGTGTTCAGAATGTTCTTATCTTTAAAACAAGCTATCTTGGGCCGGATTTGGAGGAGATTTGAGGCTAAAACGTGGCTGAACAGTTTATGTGCAGTTTTTCCTAGGTTAATTAGGAATTTATTTTCTATTTTATGTTATTATTATTTAGTTTCTTAGTGGGAATAAAATACTTTAGGGTTAGGGTTTGTGTTTTAGCTTGGAGGGAGATATTAAAAGGGCTTGGCCGTTCTCATTGTTGGGAGGCTTTTCTTTTATGCTACCTTGGGAGACTGAGGAATTTGATTAGGGTTCTTGGAGATTTTCTACTTTAAGGTGTTTTCATTCCTTTTATTCTTAATAATATGTTCTATGATTTCAATTATGAATATGCGTAACTAATTCCTTTTGCTAGGGTGAAGCCGTAAGCCTTAGCATGAATATGTGATTTTTATTTAATTGCTTATGATTGATTGCATGCATATTTTGAATTATTGATCACCGTGATTAAAACTATCTAATTGTCTTAATGTCTGATCACCATTAGGATCTTTAGAAAAGTAATTTGATGCAATTTTGGTCGGAAGGTTCCCTGAAATTGATGTTGGCTTCTTGTGATTAATAATTGTAATTTCACTTAAGATGAACACCACATCTTAAGGGTTGCATGGTTTTTCAAAGGGTTTTCATAAAGCATAATGAGTCTCTCATGTTCAGATTTGATCCGAACGTCCGGACGGGTTGCATGTTAGATATACGTTCTATGTTGGAGGTTCCAAGTAGAATATAAATTAGGAAAACCTAACCTTCAAAGTGGCATGTGTAGATCATAAGTAATTGATAAAAATACATAGGATTGCTAGGTGATGGTGAAACCCTAGTGTTTTCTTAATTTGATTTTTCCAACAGTTTTCTTTTCCCTTCATCTTTAATATTGCAAATTAGTTGATTTTTATTAATTAAATTCGTTTTAATTTAAGTAGATTATAAAACCAATCATCTCAACTTTCTGCTTTACAATAATTAATTGGAATTAGATTTGATTTGAATTATTTAATAATCCTTGTGGAGAACGACCTTGCGAGAACCGTTTATACTACAACAACCTTGTCATTCTTGCAAGTAATATAGGAGTTTTTAACCCGTTTATGTGTGTGGTAAAAACCTCTATCAGTATGTTTGCGCATTCACTTTCGTATACGTGTGTTAACTGCCATTTAGATTTGGTCAAGTGAATAATGTAGGTATATGAATCGGTCATTTCACACATATATAGATTGATAGGTAGATTGAATTGAAATTTCGTGAATCGGTCATACACTTTACATGATTTCTATGCGGGAATGCTAGTGAATGCTTTATTTAATTTCCAAGAAATTGAAGCTGAGGATACGATATTTTCCCTTTGCTATGGAAATACAATCGTGGATTCTGTGGTGCAGTAAATATGAGGCCTAATAAAAGTTATTTTTCCTTGTTTCTTATGTTCATATGTTTTAATATCCGATTGGATTTGCATTAAGGGTTTAATTTTAGGGGTTTTTTCTGCTTTAGTTCACTTAATATTCATACCTGTTAATGTTTTTACTTTTTAAGTGTATGTTTTTAAGTTTTTTTTGGTATGTGTAAGAATGTGTCCAACATGGTTTCTTTTTCGCACATCCTTTCAATAATTTAGATTGACTTACCCCAAATCCATTGGCAGTTAACTTTTTTTTTTTGGTCAAAAGTACTTTTTATTACAAAAAATTAGAACTTGACAAGGCCCAAAGCTAACATATTAACATCCAAAAAAAGGGCCACAACAAAACAACACATCCCAAAAGCTAAGATACAATTAGGCCCAAATCGCAGAACATGAACATTGAACCTAGAAATTTCTACCATCTCCATTGCCGACAGAGGACATCCTAAGCCGTCCAATTCCTCTTTCACAGTCAAGCAATACCTCACCAAATGCCACATCAAACTCCAATCTGCTACCCAAGCACAGCCATACAATAAGGATAGCTAGCAACCAAACGAGAGAAGCCAACCATCGAGATGAAGTTCGTGGAGATCCACGAATGACACTATCGAAAATGACAGATAACAAGGAGAAAGTGGTGGTGTTAGAAACACCTAAGCTAGTGAAGCCACTGGACTCTACACACAATCTCAGTAGGTTGTATGGCTGAAGATCGGAATATGGATCAACACATAGGATAGATACTGTCTAGGAAAGAGAAACCGTACATAATAGTATAACAACCAAGGTTAAAAAATAATAGAAGTAAGGAAAACAGATAAGAAGGAAAGAGAAGGGAGGATGGCGACCAACCCTAGTCGAAGCTAGGTCAGCACCACTGGTTTTGCTTAAATTTGGAAGCCTCACACGAAGGGGTGAGAAAAACTCTCAAAAGAAGAAAACGACTCTCACTAGAGGGAGAAAAGTATTGTCGCACCCTATTGACAGTTACTTTGTATACGTTAGGGATGAGTCTTCTTCTTCAGCTTAGTGGGCACCGTACCTTTAGCAAAGCGTCTAGGTAATGCGACTGAGTAAGTGCTAGCTTTTTTATTTTTAGCATTAAGTTCTCTTAACATTACCTAAGGCTAATTCTTTAGTTTTTCATTGTTGTGGTGCAGGCAACTTGCTTTTTACACAGAACCAACATGTATAATTTTTACCCTGCCAAGTGATGGAGGCCTGAATTTCTGTATCCTATCCATAAATTTTTGTGGAGATATTCATATGGGAAATTTTATTTGTATGATGTATGGACACAGACACGGATACGACACCGAGTTTACGGATACGACACGATATGATAAGAGGATACGTCAAATTTCTAATAACGAAGACACGATACAACAATTTATATAATAAATATATATTTAAAAACTATATTTTAAATAACAATAAAAAAATTAATTACTCAAATTTAATTTTAAAAAATATATTTTAATAACAATAAAAAAATTAATTAATGAAATTTAATTTATATTATTCAAACTCTCAAAAAGAAAGGATGGTAGTGGTGTAAATACGGTGGGCTATGTACTTTTGGGCTTTAGTCTCATTTAAACCCTAAAAATTAAAAAAAGGAAATGTGGTGTTGTTTTTCTCTACATAAACAAAGAAACGGCATGTCGACCTATAGCGGTCATCTTTTTCGCGAAGCCCCCTCCACCAGATCAGGTCATCTCCATGCGAGACCTTCCTTTGTCAAATCTCGTCATCTTCTTCGCGAGGCTTCCCTCCACTAGATTGCGTCATCTCCGTCGTGAGGTTTTCTTCCACCAAATCGCGTCAAAGGCCATGGTGCATATATCCGTATCCAGACAGTTGAATACCAGTATCCATCTGTCAAACGCCGTATCCATTGATCTAGATACGTATCCAATGCGTATTCGACCATATCATAGGCGTGTTGTGTCCATTTGCATATCCGACACGCGATACGTGATCGATGTGCCATATCTAGGCATTGTAGGAACCATATTACCTCTTTTTACATAAAACTTCCTTTCTACACTCAACTTACTCTTTACACTCATTTTATTTTTAATTAAACTGTTAATATGTCTTTAAACTCAAATTTATTACCTAACCTATCCTCACAAACTCAATTCATATGTAAATTTATCTTTACACTCATTTAGAAAAAAAAAAAAAAAAAAAAAAAAAAAAAAAACAAATTTATTTGGGTCCTCAGTGACTAGTCACTGCTGCAGAATTTCCAAGCTTCAACACGCTGCGCGAACGGACTTGAGAATCGATGGCTTGGTGAGCCTCCATTCCCACCATGGGCATTCGAACTGTTCTTTTTGAGCAAAGGAGTTGTGCTTGCTGGGTTTATTGACACCCAAAACCAGCCATTCCAAAAGGTTCTTACAGCAGGAGATGTGTTTGTTTTCCCAAAGGGTTGGCTTCATTTTTTCAGAATGCTGGGTACTATTTCACCACTGTATTCTCAGATTTCAATAACTAGAATCCGATTTGGGGTGCCATGTTTCAGTCTGATCTGGATATGGTTGACAGGATGACAAAGGGGTTTCTCACTCATGACATTGGAAATCTCACTCTTATCGAGAAGCAATTCAGAAAGTTAAATCCTATTATTTTAAGATAATTATGATCTAGTAGTTAAGTGCACATGAGTGTCTGAAGTGTGGCATTAATCTCATGAGTTTGTGGTTTGATTATCATATTCTAAGCTATTCTAATTTATGAGGAGGGGTTCAGACTTGAGTTCAAGGAGACTGATACTGTCTTGACCTACAGTCCTAATTCCTCTCCTTCTTTATTAAGCCTATTAAAGAACATAGGATATATATGTAAACACGAAAAATTCCTGAAACAAGAAACAAGAATAACGTGTACAAAATAATATTTTTGTGTTAATGATTTTGGGGTTACAATCTCTTTGTAATTTGATCCTCTGATTCTATCTTCGTAGGGTGTAGGTTTGTGGATGAGCTGTTGATCCAAAGGGCCGTCGGGGTTGATCTAGGGATGAACAGTTGATGAACGGATCTTCGAGGGCTTTTGGGCTTGATCTTGAAGACTGGGTGTATGGATTTCTTCAAGGGCTTTTGGGCTTGATCTTGAAGGTTGATGGATGAGCGGATCTTCAAGGGTTTTTGGGCTTAATCTTGAAGAACGATTGGATGTGTGGATTTGTTGAGGTTGTTGATCCAAAGGGCCGTTGGGGCTTGATCTTAGGATGAACGGATGATGAATGATGAACACTTCTCTTCAGATTTGACGAAGAACGAAGATAGCTTTCTTGGTTCTTCGAGATTTGCTTGAGAGCTTTAGAGTTTCAAAGCTTCAAAGTTTTGGTGTAATGTAAATTCCCTTCTTTCTTTTCTTCCTCAAAATGAATGCCTTGGCTTCCTATTTATAGAATTCCAAAACTTGATTTTTGGATTTAAATAATCAGATGAAATAAATCATTTCTGCCAGGTATCGACACGTGTCCTATTTGATGACCTTTCCAATTTATTTCGATTTTTCATTGAGTCACACGCTACATGTAAAATTTATGTGACACGTGAGCGTTGAAATTTTAATTATTGGTCAACATTCATTTCACCGAAATTTTGACGTCTATAATATAACAATTGTGTGATCAGGGTTTGGTGGTAGAATAAGGATTGCGTGATGGTAGGGTTTGATTACTAGGTGTAGGTTTATTGATAAATTTTAGTTTTATTGTATGAGTTCAAATAAAATTCTCTTATTCATATTGCTAACTGGATTAGGATTGGAGCTGTTTTTGTAGTAATATTCATATTGTGGTGCAGGCAACTTGGGTTAAGGTTGTTTTTAATTTCACAATCTTAACAGGATTTGAATGAACGTAGGTCTGTGCTATCATTGCTGATGAATTGTGTGCTTCTAGGAGCTCTATATTTAAGGCTAATTCTTAAGTTTTTCATTGTCCTCTTAACTTTGTATTTTTTATTTTTGTAAATATCATTTAGTAATTTACTATAATCTGATTACTATAATCGGATGTTCAACTTGACATCACAAGTAAATTGTGATGGTTCTTTCCATTGAATTTGTACTTTAGCCTTGCTCAACTGAAGTAATTCCCGAGAGACTTGGAGCACCGGATTGTCCTGCAAGTAGCACTTAAATTCTTTCGTCTTTGGCTTTTTAGCCGAAATGGTCATTGAGATTTGCAGAACTCCTCTCTTTAGTCCTTGAGATTTGAAATCGATACAAGTGGTTCCTGAGTTTGTCTACCATCATTATTTTGGTCCCTTCCTGAAAAATCTCCATGAAATAAAGATAAAATGACAAAAATACCCTTAATCTTTGTTAATTGTTTATTAAATTGAGAGTATTCTTGTCATTTTGGTCCTTATTGAACAAAAATTTTGGAAGGACCAAACGATTGATGGTAGACAAGCTCAGCGACCACTTTTATTGATTTCAAATCTTAGGGACCACAATGAGAAGTTATGCAAATTTCAGAGACCATTTTAGCTAAAAAGCCTTCTTTTTTTTTTTTGCAGAAATAATGCATTTAAGCACTTGAACTGTTAATTGATCCTTTTCCATTTGCATGTTGCAGTACATTATAAAGACTCAAAGATGTAAATTTGGTGTGAGGTGCAGGTTTAATCATCCGAAGGAGAAAGTGAGTATAACATAGCACTACAACTTTTCATAAAGTGGTTCCAATGATATAGTTTATGCTTTTTAGCCAAAATAGTCCTTAAGATTTGCCTAACTCCTTACTTTGGTCTCTGAGATTTGAAATCAATAGAAGTAGTCCCTAAGATTGTCCATCATCAATCATTTTAATCATTTGGTGAAAAATTATGTTAAATAAGGATTAAAATGACAAAATTACTGTAAATATAATAAACAACATGTCAAAATGATTTGACAAAAATAGAGGGTATTTTTGTAATTTTCGTTATTTTATCCTTATTTTATGAAGATTTTTCACGTAATGACCAAAATGATTAACTGTGGACAAACTCAAATACCAATTCTATGGATTTTAAATCTCAGAGACCAAAGTGAGGAGTTATGCAAATCTCAAGGATCATTTTGCTTAAAAAAACTTATAGTTTAATACATAATTCTCTTACACCCTATTTACTAATTTTTGTTACACAACCAATCACTCACAAGTCATGCTATTCATAGAGTGGATCAAAGAATTCCAAGAGCTTCATTCACTTAATTTTTGCTCTTCATTTAAAATTCTTTCAAAAAGCTCGAACATCTTTCAGTGTAAATAATATTAATCTTCTGTAACAATCTCTTGTAGCTTCGAAACATATTTTTTTTCATACGGTTTCTAACCCACAACAACGCGCAGGCAAAGAAGCTTATGCGACAACGCCTTATGACGTAGCAACATCATGTTAAGGTTGAGGTAAAGAAAAGGCTTCGTTATAAAAAAAAACTTTGCGCGAAGAAACATGTCATTGGGTAAACTAGGACATAATGAAATTTATCCTATCATTTTTGGTTTTTGAGTATTTTAATGGTTTTTTATTTGTAAATACTTCGTTGCATAAAAGTACCCGTGAGGAAAATCTTTCTAGCCTTAAATTTAAGGTGACGAAATAATTTGTTAGGAAAAATATTTTATATATATTTTTAATAATTTTGTTTTTGATTAATAATTATTTTAACAAATTTAAGGATTATTATATGAAAAACAAAAACAATAATTAATTTAATTAGCGCTTGTAATAGGAAAGAGATCCTCTACGGATCCCTTTCTCTTAATCCACCAAATCCGAGGATCCGGACCATTGAAATTTGATCCAACGGCTAAAGTTATTAGAACTTTTAAAGTGGGCCCCTGTTTGTAGCCATTTGATCAAATTTCAATGGTCCGGATTCTCGGACTTGGTGGATTAGGAGGAAAGGATTCGGAGAGGATCCATTTCCCTTGTAATATATGTCAAAATGTACGTACAAGTAATATAAAAAGTTATAACATCCTAATCACTAGCAGATCCATTAAGATGAAAAGGCGGGGCAATTGACCCATCGAACTCCCATGCATTTCCATAGATGACTTGGATGTTGCCTCCTTGAAGGTTGGAGTTGCTTTTTGCACATGTCTTCTAGTTGCTTGATAAGATGCCTAAAAGAGGAGTTGTCATTCTTATTATTTAAAAAAAAAAAAAAAAAAATCAATTTGGCAATTATATTTTTGATATGCAATCAAGTAGTGAATTTTATCAATTGAAAGGAGACGGGGAGGAATAGAGTATATTATTAAGTGTATTTGCTAATTACATTGTGAAAAATGAAAGGTTCATTGTGTAACGGAATAGGAGATCAATGATTGAGTGATAGCATGGTGGGTTATATTGAAAGTATTGTTTTTCCTTTCATTGATAATGAAGCTATAATATATCGTTTCCAAAACATGAAAATGTGTCGTGGAGAGTTGTAACTTGTATTGTTATTTATTTTATAAATTAAAGTATATATGTTGATTCAAGTTAAAAGAAGAAATAGGATTTGTCACTTAGTACTACGGTTTGGTGGTACTCCTCTTCACTTGGAAGTGAGAGGTCTTAGGTTCGAATATCGGGGATGACGAATTCGACACTAAATTAGGTTGCCTATAGTGTGGCTTAACCGAACTCCCCCTCCCCCTAGTTTAAAAATATCTATGTACTAAAAAAAAAGAAAAAGAAATAGGATTTTTGTTCAATAGGGATTGGTTTGTCTCACAGATGAATAAAATGTCCCAAGTGTTTGAAAGATGGAATTATGGTTTAATGGTTTAATCTTTAAGGTTATTATATGCCTAAGAAATGCTTGTGAACTTTTACATATGACCCTCTCTTGTGGGACTATGATTTTATGAGCCCATGATAAGTGAAAAGAAAGACCAAATGCTAGAAGCCCATTGAGTGTAGTCTGGTAGGATAGGCTTAGGCCTATTAAAGATATTACTTGTCTCCTAAGTAAAAGAAACCCAAGTTAAAGACAAATTATAATACCTTAGGGATTAGGCAATATAATCACGATTCTAAGAAGATTTGGTATCTTATTCTATATTTTCTTCTAGAAGGTCTTTCGATTTGATTAAAATTACATTCCTTACAAGAACTCTCAGGATCCCTATAAATACACAAGCCTGGGTATTTATTAGGCGAGACATCTACGTCTTTCTCGATCCCTCAACATATATATACACATATCTTCTCTATGCCTAACAGAGGCCCTTATGACGCCGTCTATGTGTCGACATGTCTATGGAGAACTCATCTCCCAATGCTCCATTATAGGCTATTCGTCAACATCATTCTTGCTTAGAACTACAATCGTAGGTTTGATTCTCCTTCAGGTCCTTAACTTCTGCAGTCAACATGGTGACTTGTCCCAAACTCCCTTTGGTAGAAGATGAGGCTCTAGTGTCATGGTGTCGCGCTCCCTATCCCTCGAAAAAACCTACTAGGCCTATGAGCAAGAGTCTGATCCAAGGTCTCAGTCATGATCTGAAGACTTGTATCCTCACGTGGAGTCACATTCTCAATATAGGTGTCAGAGAGAAGCTGCAGTGCCACCGCTTGGAGAAGAGCATTGCTTATCTCCACCATGGTAGCCTATTATAAGAAAATACATATTAATATTTAATTAATATTTACAACATTTCTCAATGAAGGAAAAGTAACAGTTAGATAAACTTACATGGAGCTGTTCAGCCTTCTCCTGGCCGGGTTGAACATAAAACTCCTGGCACATGTCGATTTCCATAAACTTAGAACCCTCATGAAAAAAAAAAATGTAGGAAATTCATTATTAATCTTAATAAAAATTAATATATATTTATTACTTTTACCTGTCGTCGCTTTCTCCAACCTATAGGAGAAAGGCCTCAAACTGAATTGGTGGAGAAGTTTTTTTTTTTTTTTTTTTTTTTTTTTTTTTTTTTTTTTTTCAACCTATTGATCTTATTTGCTGTAGATACCTTCTGTTAAACACAAAATGTACATATTGGTGTGTATATAAAAAATTAATAAAAAATTATTAAACTTATCACAAACTTCGGCTCCTGAAAATGGCCGGACAACCATTTGCACTCCTCTGAGCACTCCACTAACTCTTGAGGGAAGCCTTCTTTAAGAGCGGTCTCCACGTCTGAAATAGTCTCAAAATGTTTGTCCACTACTTAGTATTTTGCAAATTTCTTCTAGCTCAAATATCCATTTGTTGATCTATTTCTTGGATTAAAAGCTAGATTTCTAGGGCTTTCCAATCAAGATTCTAAAAGACACTAGGCGCTGGTTAGGCACCGGGCTGTGGCCTAGCGCCTAAGAGGGATAGACGGAGACCTAAGCAAATTTAAGTAAATTTATAATATATTATGTAAATAAGTGCCTATTTATACTTAAAAAAAACACATAATTGTATTGTGCTACATAAATTACAAAATAAAATGAAAGATTATAAATTATTGCAACATATTGAAAACATGAGGTATAAACATATAATGAGTGTTCATCCAAGTATTTAACAAGTCGTTTACATTTTATTGACAAAATAAAAGAAAAATGAAAGTTATTGATTTTCTGTCTAAGTGAGAGTAGCGACCTAGGCGGGCGCCTAGGTGGGCGCTTAAGTGGGTTAGGCGGACGCCTAAGCGGGTGTAGCCGCACTTTCTTAATATTTAAACATCTAGGAATTGATTAGGGCATTACCAGTCGCCTAGCGCGAGGATTTTTGGTACAGTGTTTCCAACGATATATGATTTGGCTCGTAAAAATTCAAACAAGTCAGTCCAAAATAGTATTGAAACAAGGATGCAGCAGCTGAAATAGGACAATGACGAAGATTTCCTAGACAAATTTATGACTCCTAAACAAAATTGAACAAAATAAAATAAAATAAATTAAAATAATTAGATATGAAGTAGGATATCATGTTGGGAAACTCGAGTAGGGTCTCCGGCAACAATGCCAAAAATTTGGTGTAAACTAGCAAGTTCACAAGATGGTCGAGTATAATGGACTAGAGTTGTGCTTGTAGTGGTCTTTTTTGTTTTTCCGGTGGCTAGTCTTCTTCACCATATTTGTGGTAGTGACGGTGGGTAATCTTTCTAGTACGTCTTTTAGTTCTTTGTTTGTGGCCAATTTTGGGCTTTTATGTGTGGGCCTCTATATCATTTGAGTTGATGTCCACTTGATCTAATATATTGTTTCAAGTATGAGTACATTCTTTGTGACATCTCATTTGTACCCTTGTCAATCCAGGTGGTTGGTCTACCTGCATATGCTTGTTTGGACTTTGTGGTTAAATCTCTAATTGACAAGAAAAAAAAAAACATTATATGTATCAAATAATTTAGAACTTTTTGAGTATAGGTCAACAAATAATTTAACCATTTCCTGCAAATTACATGGGATAACCCGCGTGCGAAGCTCTGCATGTCCCTCTTTATGCCAATGAATGAAGGGCTCAGATCTTAATCTACAGGCTCTCCATGCATGCATTTGTGTGTGTATTCATCCGTATCAGTTTCTATTTTAAGAAAGAAAGAAAGAAATCGTCAAAGGTCTGAATACAGTAAGTTGCTGCACAATTTCTCATATTTTTCCCAGAAACACAAAGGAGGGATTGATCGGTAGGTAAGACCGACGGACCATTAACAAAATCAGAAATACGTGTTCGTGACCGGAAGGGAGGTGGTGCCGAGTGAAGCAGAAGAAATAAGATATAAACTGAAGAATTGTTGACCCAAGGAGCCATGCATGCATGTTAATGGCACACGAAATCCAATAGTTTCCTAGATGCAACAGTGGGAAATGAAAACGGATGGCTAGTACAACCACGTTTTGTATATATATATATATATATATATATGGTCAACACGTTTTGACATTAAGACATTCAGCTATTACATTACTGCTTTCTAAGTACTACACGAACTTTTAGCTTGCATGAACCGAGTGAAACCGCAGGGCTTAATTAGAATGAAAAAGGGGGTCAAAAATTCAAAGTAGCTGTTTTAGTTGGAGTGCTCATGTAGCACTACACGAAAACTATTATCACAAGTGATTGTTTAATTTTCAAGATAACATCAATTTACGGCCATGATGGTATTCAAATTACATTAATCCAAAGTCAATGTTCCTAGAAAATACAAAGAAAGTGAGAATAATCAAGTTTTGGAATTTGAATTAAGTAGCTACTTTGAGTTTTGAAAGTACATAATACTACAATTTAGTGTTATTCATTTTTACTCGTAAATCAAAGGTCTTATATTTGAATCCCAAAAATAACGAGTTGACAATCAATTTATTCTTCGCCACGTTTGTGTTTTTATAAAAAAAATTAAGTAGAAGATTACAATAGTTAAACTGGTGTGTCAGTTCCGTGAGAAGTGAAAATTAAAGCCGCTTGGAATGTCATCATTTATGAAAAAGAATTACAAACATATATCAAATGAAAAATTAATTTCCTTCTTATTTTTTAATAATATGAAAATTTGGATTATATGGTTCTTTATGAAAATCTTTCTTATTTTAAATTCCATACCTATAAAGATTAAGCTACACGCTACCTCTTAAGATATGCATCGGTGTGGATGTTCCAACATTCGTTACACCGTGTTTCGAGGAAGATTAAATTTTTGCAGGCCTTGAACATTTGTTGTGAAACATGAATCCCATAATGTGTTTCTCTTCATTTTCTTAGATGGTTGAAAGTCAATATATATAGACACACACGCAAAAACAGAGAAACATCATAAATTAACAATGGAGAGAAAAGATTTTAACAGAAATTTCCCATATAATGTAAATATCCAAGTATTAACTTAATTAATATAACAAAGATCCTAGTAAAAAACTTGTTCTCATTTTATAGGAATATGTGCCTGTGATACAAGGGGAGAAATCCCCCAAGCAATGACTTGCATGCATGCATGCGCAATCAAATTACCGTCAAAGTTTTATTCTTAACTGCGTTACACGCGGCCTAAGGACCATATTCTTCTCAGCTCATCCGACCACTCGGCATGCAGCTGGAAATATAGAAAAAAGATTTAAAATTAAACAAATAAAAAAGTTATGCTTAGGTTACTAATTTCTTGGTAATTCTTTGGCCTAACCCTAACGCCCTCCCCTCCCAATGCTGTAAATATCCAACATTATTTCATGGAAAAGCCACAACTTGACCTCCTCTTATACCTTTAATTTGTGCACAAGATTAATTAAGCTAATTAGCATTCATGTCTTCTAGTACGAAATTCGATGCAGCAACAATCATTTATCTTGGCACGAGGCATGGTTTGTCGTCCCAATCATCTTCTCAGAGTGACGGAGGCTCGTATCCACTAAATGCTTAAAATACATTAGGAAGGGACAAGAAGAAATCTGGAAAAAAAAAAAAAAAGTGAAGAATTATACATGAGTATCCACTAAATGCTTAAAATACATTAGGATGAGATCCACATGTATTGGTGGGTCATACCTCTATTACAGAGATGATACGAATGATGGTATAAATATGTGGTGAGTGTAACATTAAAGTTATGTAGTTGTACATAAATAAGCATAGTTGCATATTTATATTTACAAAAATTGAAAGATCTTTGTACCAAATAATTGATACAATATTTCCTTTCAAGAATAGAACATGAACAATATAATTTCTTAAGTTTAGATACAGTTATTTTATTGTAAAAATGGGTGGGTGCTACCAAGAACAAATTCCACTAGGATGTAACAAAGAAATGCATTAATATATTATTTGATTTTGTTCTACAGTTGACGTTGCTTAGAGCATTTTCAATCATGTGTGTTTTTTTTTTTTTTCTTTTTTTTTTTTTTTGTAGAGAGACACTGTTAATTAGTAGGGTAAATAATTAGTGTTAGGAGTGAGAAAATTGGCGAGGATTGAATCCACACCAAAAATGGAGATAGCATGATTGTTTTTCACCATTTTTCTTAATTAGTAGTTGTGTTGGTAGTTTTGTGTGTAGAATCTCTCATGTGCGATGGGTTATCTAGTTGTCAGAATTGAATTTTTTTGCCTTTAGAGTGTTGGTTTGCATCCTACGTCATCTGTTGTCATGCCCGCATATCCGTCAATATGGTGACTACTAGATTGACCAACATGACCTTATTTCATTTTAAGCTATAAACTCAAATTGAATATGAAGTTAGACATACGTTTTAAGAAAAATTACCAACCCCAACCAATTATTTTGGGTAGGCTACAAATTTTATTGCAACGTGGGGCTATTACTAAATAAACTATATGGAAGGTTACCATCTTGTCCTCAAACTTATTTTTCAAAGAATCATATAAAGGAGTTTAGGATTGACTTTGAGGCTTTAGGATTTTAGAAGGTCCGTCAAGATTTTTTTTCATTTTGGATTTAGGGTTTTAGACAAAGGGGAGGTTAGTAATGTGACATAAAAACATTATCAAAGAGAAATTAGATGAGCTCTTTAAATAAGCTCTTTAATGAGATTCGAATTAAAATTCAGGGAAGATTAGAAATTTTTTATCTTCAATCGCACTCCCTATCATACTCTTAAGATAGCCAAATCGTTAGGAACTCCTAAATCTAAAGAGTGAGAAAGGAGAATTATTGTGTGCATTTGATACCCCACGTTAATTTACTGTCAAATTAACCCCATGTATATGTTTGGATGAGGCTTTTCCAAGTTTCTAAGGGTTTAGATCAAACTATGAAGGAATATACTACAAAATGTAACATAGAGGGGATTATAAAAGCTCACCATGAGCATTACTCACAAATATGCGGGAGGATTTTGTAGATGACACCAGCCAAGTAGAGTTTTGCAAAAATCCCTTTGACATGTCTTTATAATGCTCATGGAGAACTTTTCTAATCACCTGTATGTTATATTTTATTGTCCATTCCTTCATAGTTTGACTTTAATCCCTTAGAACTTGGAAAACCCTCATCCAAACATAGCACATATATTTTCTATGATGTAAATAATAAACTGAAGAGAAAAGGGTAGTATATGGCTCTCTCAATTGCGGTCAGTTTTTCGATTACATAGTCAAATGTGAGGTGGTTGTGGTTTATTTTCTTGGGACTACAATGATGGAACTCATGCGGTGAGAAGTAGGGTTGAGGTGGATCAAGAGATGCATTCGTCGAGTTGCCTGCTTGTGTGGCTAGGGTTGTCGTTTGGGTCAAGGACAAGGCAGATGGGAGGTTGTATTTTAATTTGAAAAATATTTTTTCTACAGAAGGGTACTAATTGACCAAATGACAGTAACATCTGAACCATTTTGACATTAATCCTTACTTTTTAGGATGTGAATAGAGTTTAATTCAGTTGTATTTTTTAAAGGTTATGTGGGGAATTTTGAGTGGAATGATACACGGTCGACATTATGTATTGAATTCACCCAATAATTTTTCAAAAGAAGAAAAGATGAGCTCTTAAGGGCTCTTAGTTTTAATTACTATTTTCTAAATAAATTTTTAAATAAAAACTCTATTTCTATTGGTTCATTTCTATGACTCCCTAAACTAGATGGTATGGTTGGAGTAGAAATGTTTTAGGAAGCTACTAAAATTAATAGCTTTCTACTCCTTTTTACTTCAAATTTAAAAACAAGATTGCTGCAAATGGCTCTTTACTACACAGTATTTGAATTCAAGCAGTCTGTTTTTTTTTTTTTTAATAATTTGAAAACTTGGTTATATATAGGTCCCAATAGTTCCAAATGAAACCCTGGCGAAACTTCACGCATCAACTCCCTCCACGATTTTTTTCCATCTTATGATAATTCTCTGTTATTTCACGACACACTTATTTTCACATTTCAAAGTCTTTGTTATTTTACATTCAACATATAAAGATTAGACTACACGCCACTTCAAACATTCGTTAAACCGCGTGTGTTTTCCGCATGGATGGCCTTGAACATTTGTTGTGTAATATTATATAAAATCTAATACATAATTATTACACTATTATAATTATTTCGATCTATTAATGCTTACTTTTGCACATGTGCAAGCTTTTCTGTTCATTTTCTCAGATGGCTTGAAAGTCAATATATTACCGAAAAGGAAATTTCAATACATCACAGAGAAACATCAGAAGATAAGAACGGAGAGAAAATATTAACAGATATTCCCCATACAATTTAAACCTCCACATTATATTATCTTAATGTACGTAACAAAGTTGGCCTAGTCAGAAATTTGATTTCCTTTTCGAGGAATGTGTGTGTGTTATTCACGAAGACAAATGCTCCAAGCAATCACAGGTATGCATGCGATCAGCCGTCAAAGATTTTTTTTCAAACCCCCAACGCTTCTCAGCTCATCAGACAACTCGACCGGCATTCGGGATATATATGAAAAAATAAGGGGTTTAAATTAAACAAATAAATTGTGTTTACTTACGCAGTTAGGTTACTCTAATTTCTTGGTAGTTCTGTGGAAACCAAACTGCTAGATACGGAACCGTATGTCTATAAATATTTCCAACATTTAATGAAAAAGCCACAATTGTGTACGTTTTTATACCTTCTGTGTACAAGTTTAATTAAGTTGATCATTAGCAACTATGTCTTCTGGTAAGAAATTAGATGCAGCAAATCCATCAAAAGGTAAGAAATTAGATGCAGCAACAGTCCTTTATCCTGGCACAAGAGGCGGAGGCCCAAATCCATCAAAAGGTAAGAAATTAGATGCAGCAAATCCATCAAAAGGTAAGAAATTAGATGCAGCAACAGTCATTTATCCTGGCACAAGAGGCGGAGGCCCAAATCCATCAAATGTTCAGAGTGCTCTAGCAAGAGACAAGAAGAAATCTGGGAAAAACTAGCGAAAAATCATATATGCATGGCTGCTGTTGTGGGTTGTATAGTACTCTTATCAAATTATTGATTAATTTGCAACTATGGGGTACGTATACATAAAACATTAGTAGATAAATGAGCACAGTTGCATATTTATATATATTTTCAAACTTGAAAGATCTTTGTACCAAGTAATGGCTACAAAAATTTCTTCAAGATAAATAAGCACATTATTTCTTAAGTTCAATTAGCATTATTTTATTGTGAAAATGGGTGAGTTCTACTAAGAACAAATCACACTAGAATGTAACAAAAGAAATAAATTAATAATTCTGCCATTTTGTTCCACAGTTGATGTTTCTAAATTGATTATATTTAAGAATCTAGTAATTCATGTGTATTCTCTTTGATAATGTTTATACACATTTTAGTTTTGAGCCTCGACTATTCAACAGGGAAGTATCAATTATGTAAAAGAAAGGTCAAATTATTTATCTCTATAGGGAAGCAAGCAATTATATATCTATATGAGAGAGGAAATCAGGTTTTTAAATTAAATGGTAAATGAGCATATCTAATACATGCAATATTTTACTCCAAATGACTGAAAACCAATTTCGAATGGGACATATATATCTTACCTTGTTTAAATTAACTAGCCTAGCCCATGGCTCTTCAAGGGGTCAATTTGTCTCCAGCTCTTGCCCAGAGCCCCTCAATTGGTCAGTTTAGGAAGAAACTGGTGGCGAATGAAAATTAGCTGCCTAACACTTTTGATCATTAGCCTCTCATACTAATAGAACAACAAGAAATTTGGAAGGCTATATTTCATAAATAGTGTTGGTTTTTGATAAGAAAATTTTACTACCTGCAAAAATAGGAATAAAAATATTTAAAAATACTTACAATAGTACAAGGTTGTCGTAGTATAGCAGCTCAAACAAGGTCGTTTTCCACATGGATTGAATGAATAATTTGTATTTAAAACTAACTCTTAATTATATATTTAAAACAAAGTTAAGAAAATGTTGATTTTAGAATTTAAAATAATAAAAAAGAATTTAAAATAAAAACAATTAAATAAATCAACTAAAAATCAATTTAAAGAAACACTATTTTTAAAAGCACTAGGGTTCCACCGTCAACTTAACAATCCTACATAGTTCTTCCAACTATTTATGAATTATCCATGCATATTTTGAAGGTTAGGTTTTCCTAATATATATTCTACTTGAACATAGAACGTATATCTAACATGCTACTGGTCTGGACGTTTGGATCAAATATGAATATGAAAGACTCATTAAGTTTTATGAAAACCTTTTGAAAAACCATGCAACCCTTAAGATGTGGTGTTCATCCTAAGTGAAATTACAATTTTTAACCACAAGAAGCCAACGCAAATTTCAGGGAACCTTCCGACCAAAATTGCGTTAAATTACTTTTCTAAATATCCTAATGGTCGCGAATCACTAAGACTATTAGATAGTTTAAAACGGTGATTCATAATTCAAAATATGCATGCATAATATCATAAGTAAATTGAAAAGAAACTACATATTCTTGCTAAGGCTCAAGGCTTTGCCCTAGCAAAAGAAACTAGCTACGAACAATCATAAAACAAAATATTATTAATAACAAGGATAGAAAACACCTAGAAAATAAACTTCAAGTGTACTTCTCCTCTCCTTCTCTCCTTCTCCTCTAAAACCCTAATGGCTAAATATCTTTATTTATACAACTACCAAAATAAAACCCTAAAAAGTCTTAGAATAAAACTAGGAAACATAATGAAATAATAAAATAGAAAATGAAAGGTTTCCTATGTGAACTAAAATTTAGACTTCTCAGAAAATTAGCCTTTTTGATCGATCAAATCAACTCCGATTTGGTCCCAAAGGGTCTCTTTAAAAGTTGAAGATGTCCCCTACAAATCCTCAGAAGGAATCTTCCTCAAAATCTGCCATCTTGACCTCCAAAATACCCGAAACGTCCAAAAACGTCAATCTGGGAAAGTTGCGTGCTGGGCCTTTATTTCATAGCCACAGCCAAACGGCTTGGTAGAAAAATATGAAACTTTGATATAATCGTCTTGAAAGACTCACGAACATCCTCCAGTTGGAATCACTCCAAAATTCATCTATTTGATTACTTTATGCTCTAGAGGAAGTCGAATGTCCTACATTAGAACTATAATTTAAAGTATCAAAATCTCACCAAAATAATCAATAAATTAATACTAAGATTAGGATAAAATATATAGTAAAATATCGGCTCATCAATTTTCTGGACATCAAAATTTCGGTGATCAATAATCCAAAGTTTAACCACTTGACTAGTCGAAACTAACTAGGCCAATTCATGGGTCCCACAAAATCCATGTGGCACATGACAAAACAAGCAATCAAGAATGACACATGTTGACATCTGAGACCTCCGTCATATAAATTAAATCAAGTACAAAAGGGGGCAAAATAATGCTAATTTGATCAAATTATATCAATTAGGTTTTAATTTCCTAAATAAAAAATTATGATCCAATTAAGATCTAAATTAAATAATTAGTTGAAATTAAATCAAATTAGAAAATCATTCTCAAAAATCAGGGATTTAGATTTGGGATTCTAAACTAATATTAAATCCTTTGCCTATAAATACTAGGCTCGTTTTTAATAGACGGAGGTCAGAGAAAGGAAGCAAACCAGAAAGCTCTTTGGGCAAAGCAATCATCGTGTTCTTCACCAAGCTTGTGGAGAATCAATAAGCACAGCAAATACACGTGCCGGTTCATCCACACTAAAGCAGAAGACCACCAACCATGTGAAACCCCTCATGGTCCCATTTCATTCAAGATTAAATCTCGACGGCCCTTGAAGAAATCTCGTTCTGGTTCAAAATCAAGTGCTTGCCCACCCTTGGATCAAATCTCAAGATTGGAGATTGAATGAGAGGGATATTTTTGTAAGGAATAAACCACAGATATTGAAACCCTAAATACTCATTAATACAAATTTATTATTTTGTACACGTGTTCTTGTTTTATTTGTTTGTGGGAACTTTTTTGTTTACAGGTTTGGACGGCTAGATTTTATGTTTAGCTCATGACCCTCGCCCTTACCATTAACATGTTAAGAACAATACTATAATTGTATCTTAGGTCACGTTTGTGAAGCAAACCTATGAAGCACTAGGGAGGAGACAGTTTAGCCTTAACGAGAAAGAACACAAGCTTTGTTTTCTTTCCTGTTTGTATACATGGCTAATGGGCTATGGCTATGTAGGATAAAGAAGGATGATCATCCTTTCATGAAAAATCCTTTCAAGGGCACATAGATTACTGCACTAATACCATTTAACCTTAATTCCCCTCCACTATTTTTGGCAAGAAAAATTGTGGATAAATTATATTTTGGATGCAACGAAGTCTAAATTAACGTTTGTTATTTGTCAAAGTTGTGCATGCTTCTATGACCACAATCATACCAAGAATAATCAGAACACTCAAATTTTTTCGAGAACAAGAGATTCATAAACTATATATTACCCTGCTTAATCCGGTCAATCAGCTACGGTGAGTTTGGGGCAAAAAGTTTTCCATAGGTTTAATATTTAGGATTAATTTTAGTTTACTACTTTGAAGTTTCTTGGTTTTCAGAATTTGGTACATGAAGTTTTTTTTCATCCCATAGTGGCACCTAAAGCCATAATTTTGGGATACTTTCATACATCTGTTATGGTTGTTATTAAATCAGTTATTAATTGGTGATGTGGCACCTACGTGGACAATGATAAGACGCCACGTGAATATTAAGAAATTAAAAAAGATGAAAATTTAAATATATATATATATATATATATAAGAAAAAAAAAGAAAGAAAGAATCTGGGCCTATCTATCCCGCCCCTTACCCACCCTCTAAAACCCAGCCCTTTCCCTTCCCCAAAACCTCAAAATTCCCTCCCTTTCTTCTCTCCTTTGCGCCCACCCTTCATCCCTAACTTCCCCAACAACTCGCCCACTTCGGGAAGCTTACAAACATAAAAATTCATCTCAGTTTCGTCGATCCTCGACCGCACTATGAAATCGAATTTCTCCGACTGCGGGTTGGCCTATACGTGCACCAAGGTCTCATCCAGACCAAGAAACACAGTCATCTTCTCCGTAGAGACCTACGGCTTAAGTGGTTGCTCAAACAAGAGCTTGTAGTTGATAAGGTTTCCTGATCTAGGTTCGCATTCTGAGCGGCGGCTGTAGGGAGAGAAGGGAAGGGGGGTTGAGTGGGTGGGAGGGAGGGTTGGGTGGGTGAGAGGGAGGGAATTTTGGGGAAGGGGAAGGGGCTGGGTTATGGGGATAGGGAATAAGCTTGGTGGGGGGGGGGGGGGGGGGGCGGGGTGGGTATTAGGGAGTATTTATCATTAATAACCAAAATTTAACACTTAATTTCATAAATGTCACTTTAAAGAAAATACTTTCAAATATAGTAGAAAATTCACATGAATAGACCTATATACCCTCAAAATCCAAAACCCAACACTTGAATAGATCTCATTAGCATTGTTGTTCAATGTGCGAGGCCGCCAGAGAAGGATTTTGAAGGTAAGGACGCTGGAGCCAGTAAAATATCCTCTATAGTCAAACCTAATGCCATGAGTTCCACAAAGAACTGGTTGAATAAGTTGATTGTTTGAGATAAATCACTCTCTAATTCAACAAAAGAAAACATTTTCCTTGCAAGACTAATACCTTTAAGTGCCGCCAACATTTCAATCTGGGCAACATACCTAATTCCTACTTCGTTCCCTGCACCAGCAGCAACAAAAGCACCTTGCCAATCCCTAATAATTACACCCACTCCTCCTAGACTATTCTCTAACTTTGTAGCTCCATCCATGTTCACCTTAACCCCACCCCTTTCTAAGAGTCTTCTATCGATGCTACAATAGTTGATGCGGTGACAACGAGTGAGAGACAGTTACCATAAATTCCTGTAACCATGCAGTAGCTCGCTGAACAACATCAAGTGGGTGAATGATCCTGCCGTTCCACACTCTTGAATTTCTCTCTTGCCAAACAGCCTAAAGAATCATGCAAACTGAATTAAAATTCTTTGTTTTATGTTTATTTGGTTTTAATTTTGAGGGTGTTTAAGTCTATTTAAGTGAATTTTTTATTTTTGAATGATTTTATAAAATGTGACATTTGTGAAATTTGGTGTTAAATTTTGGCTATTATCGATAAAAACTGGTATTAGGGAAAAGGAAGGTTGGGGTGCGTGAGGGGCGGGATAGATAATCCCAGATTTTTTAGAATTTTTTAATTTTCTATTTTTTTTAGAATTTTTTAATTTTCTATTTTTTTAATTTCTTAATATCCACGTGACATGCAGTCATTGTCCACTTGGGTGTCACGTCACCAGTTAACAGTTGATTTAACAGCAACTTTATCAGATGTATGAAGGTGTCCCAAATTTATGACTTTAGGTACCAAATATTGAAAACCAAGAAATTTCAGAGTAGTAAACTGAGATTAACCCTAATATTTAATACCTGGTACTTGAGGTGGCGTTTTTCCGAATCAACATCATCAAGGGGAGCTTTTGAGCTCTGCCCTAGGCTTACAAGCTTACTTGTGTTTCGTCTTGGTACTCCTTATTTCGAAGTTAGCTTACTTCGGAAAAATTGACGGATTAGGAAGCTTCGGATGAAAATTTTCAAGTGTTTTAGTCTAACATGCTTAATGATTTGAGTAAAATAAGCTTAGTAGTATATTGTAGCTGAACGCGGACCCACTCCTTTTGGGATCAACCAATTTGATGTTTAAACATCAATGAAGATAATCAAAGGTAATTTCTTGTTTTTCGCGCACACACTTAACAAACACTAAGTTTCATCATTACATACTCTATAAGCATTGGATCACCTCACGAAGAAAGAAAACTAAATGGTACGTATTCAGTTTAATCCGAAAGGCATGGTTGTTGGATAACTGTTCATCCTCAAAAGGAACTTGTGGCCGTCTAGACTAGAACGAGACTTATATCCTAAGAAGATCAAACTTTTGAAGACACAAGCAATCAGGATTGGCCGAATTTGGTTAGTTGTGAATCACGTAAGCGAACTCAATAAATGTAACTTGAACACAAGATATTTTTGGCCAGAAAAACCCACCTCTGGGTTAAAAAACTGGGGACTCTCCACTGAGTACAATCCATTAGTGTAAACAAAGGTTCATATAAAGATCACACAAGCTCAATTCCTAGATCCCTATCTATGGAGTAACTTTACCTTTGTGCAACCCTGACTTACTCGAGATGAACTCCTTTAGTCTTCAAGAAATGATAGCTCCTCCTGAGCTCATCACCTTGTGGCGCCGAGATCAACACGATCAATGATATCATATGATTTTATGATATGCATATGAAATCTGGATTCAAATGACCAGTCAGATTCTCCAGTCAAACAATTAAGGGAATAATCTAACTTGAATCCAAAAACTTGGTCTAAGATGAATTTAAAGCTTAAAACCCGACCAAGACATAAATGAAAAACTTTAAAAAATGCAACCCTAATATAAAATGATTGGGTGTTTAATGCATGAAGAATGTTTTGCAGTTAGGGTTCATAAATGGAGAAGATGCAAGCTTCTAGCCTTTAAAGCAACTCTCACTCTAACACTAAGTTCTAAACCCCCAAGAACAAACTGAAACCCTAGGGAACAAATATACCCAAGGAAATCAGAATTTTCATCATCCAACTTGTCATAAGGACACTTGTTAGCTGCAAAAGAGATCTAGCCAGATCAATGGCCAGAAACTGACTACCATCATAAGTAAGGTGTTAGTCAAATTGGACAAAATGCAACACAAACAAAGATATGAAATGCACATGCATAAACAAACATTTGAATTGAAATGTGCCACTTCTTGAACATTTACTCCATTAGCAACAACTCATAATCTGAGTATATTCTAAAGTTAGATTGAGCACGTGAGATGGTTCAATTACAATACTTGACAAGGAAAGCCAAACACTTAAAGCTAGACTTTACATATTTGCTTCCAGACTTTTTGGCTTCGTCCACCTAGTTAAAACTTCTAATAAATAAGAATTTTAACTCCGTTTAATTTGTCAAGTGGTAGAAACTAGAATGCGCAATTTCTTACACGACCCGTTAAGATGACAAGTAAATGACATGAAAATAATGGGTTTCGGGTCAACACGATGGCTAATTGGTTCGTTATTGAGTCATATGAAAAGAACCTATTAATAACGGGTCCTTAATAGGTTTACACAAAGGTGACACACAAGTAACCTATTTCAATATGTTAAGAAAAAAGTTATTTTGATGATTTTAATTTTTTTTTAAACTACTAAAAAACTTCCTATAAAATACAATAACCATAGTGTATATGTATACATTGCTTATTAAATTTGTATTATTGTAGTATTATTCTATATAATTTAAAATTTTAAGTTTTATTTATTTATTTTTATAGTATACTACAAAATTATATAACACATTAAAATTAAAAGTATCAAGTAATTTAAATATACCAAACACATTAAAAAAAATTATAATAATTAATCTACAGGTGTGAAAAAATATGCAAAGACTCATGACCGCATCCTTTACCCTATGAATCTGGGTACATCCTTGTTTGAATTAAAGTCATACAAACCTTCATGAATAGTATTTTAAGGGAGTTCAAAATAAATAAAATTCATAATCATTAATGTACAAGTCTAAAAAATGTGAAAGCATATAAAAATGTACAAGATTCCTCAAAATTCAACTCCATTCATTTTCCACATCCTTGAATATTTGGTATTTTCTTGTAATGTACTAATATTTTTTTCATTAGGCTCGTATTTTGGAGTATGAAATACTTGGAAGACAATTTTTTTTTTAATTTTATGTTTTGAAGTAATATTTATGTGACAATACGCTATGCATATACCAATTTAGTATTATGTTTTCTATTTTCTTTTTGAGTCAAATTATGTTTTTCATTTTCATTATTTATTGATTTAAAATATATTTTCTTTAATAGGTAACGGGTCGGGTCATATTACTTGATATTATTAATGGGTCGATTTCAAGTCGGGTCATATTACCCGTTTATTTTAACGGGTATTATAAGACACGATCTGTTAAGATATTAGGTATGACACGAAAACGACACAAACAAGGAACACACGACACAAATGCCAGGTCTAGTAGAAACCTTTCATTTGTGTGCAGCCTAATCTTTATGTCCTAAACCTGCCAGAACTCCCTCTAGAAAAATGATATTCACGAACCGTAACATTCTACGGAAAATAGACATCCGTATCATTCCGTGCATATATGGCACATGTCCTAATTGTTCCCGAGTAATACAGTTTAATCCACAAATTCAGCTGATTTGCACAGGTTGGGCTGATGACATAGGATTGTAAAAGCCTTCTTAGCTTCTTTTTTTTATTTTTTTTTTATTATTTTTTGGGTCAAATAATAGATTTTGTTAGATTAGATATTAGATTAGCCGCTGACAGAGTTTAAACCCATACCGTCATGCAAGGCTCAACACCTTTTCACCACTATGTTAAAGGGCCACTTGCGCCTTTTTAGTCTCAATGCTTTATTTTAAGCTCATTTTCCACTCTTTACTTGTTACAACCTACAAAACACAAGTAGAAAGTAAAATCTATATAAAAACAAAGTGTAAACAAGGAGAATTATTATGTATATGATGACGAATTTATGAGCACAACAACATCTGAGACATTCATCAAACAAATTAAATCAAGAACAAAAGGGGACAAAATAACCCTAATTTGATCAAATTTTATCAATTAGGGTTTAATTTCCCAAATTAAAGATTTTGATTAAAAAAATCACTGAAAATTAAAACAAATCAGAAAATCAATCTCACAAGTTAGAGATTTTGATTGGGGATTCTAAACTAATACTCAATCCTTTGCCTACAAATACTAGGCTCATTTTCAAGAGATGGAGGTCAGATAAATGGAGCAAGTCCAAACCCTTGGAGAAAACCAGAAAGTTCTTTGGCCAAGGCAAACACGAACACTCATGTTCTTTATCAAGCTCACGGAGAATCAACAAGTATAACAAATATACATGTCGGTGAGAAAGAACATAGACAACTTTGAGAAGATTGAGATAGCTAAGGACTTCCCCTTCCACTTCTTGAAGTGAGCTCCCTTGAAACGGAATGGCTTGTTGAGATCTCCAACATTGTCGAACAGCTTCACGGGTACAGGCTCCATGATATGACTCTCCTTAAAATTGTTGAAAAAATTACAAGTGTATTGTAATATTCTTCTAAGAAGCGCACTGACAATTAGGCTGAGGCATGGGATCTCACTCTCTTTAAGGATATTTAAGCCCATTGCGATTTGACAAAAGTTCATGAATCGTGCAACAATGTATCTCTTGACTTGTCCCCTCTAGTATACAATAGCCCAATTGAAGTGTTTAATTCAAACCTATCTACACAAAAATGGATGAGTCCAAAGCTCCACCACAAGAACACCGTTCTTTGGCCAATAAGTAAAAGATAGAAAATATGGAGGAATAAAGATTGTAGTTACAGAAGAAATTGGTAGTGGGATTATAAATAAAAAGATGATGGGAAAAGTGCTAATAATTATATGTTCCTTACCACCTTTAGTGAATAGGGTAATAAACACAAATTAACAAGAAGAAACGTTACAAGAGTTACAAAAGATGAAAGGCTATAGTTTCCATCTTAATTTCTCACTAACCACAAATAATAACAAATAAACTTACTTCCCCACTAACCACCAAATAATGACAATTATAATTAATTTAAGGGAAAACTAATGAAAAGAGGTTCAATCTTTGCATTTTAATAAAAAACCATATACTAACTTTATTTAATGATAAGGACAAAAGAATAAAAATAACAAAAAACATTAAAAAAAAAAACACCAGAAGCAATGTGCGCGTACCCCCACCCCCTTCCCTTTCCACTCTTTTTCCGCCCCGTTGTCAACTACCAATAAGAGAGATTTTTTATTTTTTATTTTTATGAGAAAGACTCCAAATTGAATTACATTTCTCAGTTTTATTTTTGTGATGTTGTTTCCCAGTAGTAGTCAAGATGACGAGATATTTTTCAATATGTCTGGAACACGGGGTGGTATACCACGTGTCTCTATACAAGTGGTGAGATTCTTGTGTTAAAAAATAAAGTTTCTCACCACTTACATCATAATACGTGGTGTACTAGTTCTCTTATGGGCATAAGGAAAAATTCTTCAAGATGACACCAAAGTTAAAGATATTGGATCAAGAGCTACATTTAATTATAGGTACGCAATTGGTAATTGTAAACAGCTTTTAAATATAATTAGTGATGACATAATCTTCTCAAGGTTTTGATCTAAAGAGTCATTTCTGGGTTCATCATTTTCGATGCAATGCGTGCTTTTATAAGACCAACAAATAGACACTATTTATGAAATGAAACCAAGAATTAGGCACTATTTCTAAAACTAAACCAATAGGTGGAAACTATTTATGAAACTGGAACAAGAACTAGACACTATTTATGAAACATGACCAAGAACTGGGCACTACTTATGAAAGTGGACCAATAACTAGACACTATTTATGAAACCACATCAAGAAAGAGACTATTTATGAAACTGTACCAATTACTATACACTATTTAGGAAATTGGACCAATAAATAGTGTAGTACCGTTCAGTTTTATAAATAGTGTTTAGTTTCATAAACACTCTCTGTGATGGATGCACGTTATGTTTTTTTTTTTAGACTAAAATTGGGTCATTTTCATGAAAATTTCAGTTCTTTGTCCTTTTTATTAAAATTTAAGGGTATTTTATTAATATTTAATTCTTTTTCCTTAAATAAGATTATAGCATCGTTTTTTGTTAAAATAAACTTAGCTCAAGCCATTTTCATGAAAGCTCCTTTAATTTAATAGGAGAAATTAGGTTCTCATCCCTATTTTTGCTACTCCATTGATTAAAACCTTTCCCCTTTGCAATTGTTGATCAAGGTCCTTAGGTTTTAATAAACGTCATTAATTATTTTAATAATAAAATATTTTTTATTTCTAAATGTATTCATTTAGTGTTACAAATATTACATTTGGTATATTTACATTTATGGCTAACTTTTTTGTCATAAATTTTTGTTTTTGGTTTTTACCCATTTTTAATTTGCAACCCTTTTTACTTTGTACCAATTTTCTTTTCAGTTTATTATGTACCCATATATTAATTTCATTTTATGTCCATATTTTTTAAGGTTTTATTTGTACTTGTTCCCATAATTTTTTTTAACTCATTTTTAATGTTGCTAAATATACCCATGCTAATTATATGTATTTGTTTTATGCTTTAAAATATCTTAGTAGTTATTTTTTAAAATATGTTAATAATTATGTAAGTGTTGCAGTCATATTTAGAATAGGAATGTGATTGTGTAAATCCTAGGAGATATAGGAAAGTATCTTATATTCCTATTAGGACTAGATTACCTATTAAATGTTGTAATCCTAAAGGGAAAGGTTTTTACCTATCCTACTACTAGAAATAAAGACACAGTGGGGTGAATTAAACACACCTCATAGTTAAATCAATCTCTCTTCTCTCTTATTGTGGCCGGCTCTCCTCTCTCTCTCTAAACCCTAGATCATTCAATCAAATAGGCCTACAACACATTATCAGCACTCTTGCCAGAAGCTGAAGAATTGACGCATCGTAAGAGGAGGCTATCATCCACCAAATTCAAAGGCTTATTTGTTTTCAGCTACTCAGGTACGCTTAAAATAAAAGAAGATATTTGAAACATCCACGAAGCATGAAAACATTCCCCATGATGCATGAACCCCTCTATGTTTATATTTTCCCTTCGATATATATATATATATATATATATATATAATGTATATGTTTATATATTTGTCAATATATATATATATATATATATATATATTTGTTTCATGCATCACACAATTAAATTGTTATGTGGAATTTGTGAGTCAAACTATACAAAATAAATTAGAAGCATACCTGAAATAAAAAGAGGGATTGGACATGGTGCTACTTCCACAATGATGGTGAGGTGGTATGCCACACCATGTCCAATCACCATCACGGTGGTATGCCGCACCAACACTGTGGAAGTAGCCACCAGGCCTCGGCCTGGCACTCACCTTGGCAGGACCTAAAGTCTCATACCCATCCTGCTGCATTGGCTCACAACCATGACACCAGCCTTTTTGAGGTTGGGCCTTCACTCGAACCTACATGCCAGCCCACGGGGCTGGGTTTTTGTCATTCCGTGCATCACCCACAAGACCAGCTCCTGTTGGGCCTTGTCCCGTACACCTTTCTTTGGCCCAAACGAAAACCCAACTGCAGCTGGGGGATTTCTTCTACCCCCATCGCCTGCAGCCATGGCCCGAGGTCCTTTTTTTTGGGCCTTGCCTTAAACTTAAGGCACCAACCTATGCCCTTTACCCATGGCACCAAGCCCAAATTATTTTGGGGCTATATTTTCGATCCAATACTATTATTTTAATATTATCTAGCTTCTGCAATCGACCCCGTATGGCCCGATTTATTGAATTAATTAAAAGTGACCTGCAGTCCATTAATCTGATAATGAATCCAAAATTATTGACCTGAAGATCACTTTTGGACATTAATGATTCAATAATTTATTTTTATACTTTGAATCGTCACATACTTTCATAGTAGCAAAGCTCTCACACTTGAGTTCCCAAAGAAACTCAAATCCACTATATTCAAATTAGTATATTGCATTATGTGTTTCTTACAGGAACCTCTCATTATGAACTAATTGTTCATAAAACTAAATTGAACCTGTAGTTTCAAATTTACTGCCTTTGAAACCCGAAGTTTTCATTCAAAACATACCACATAAAACCTGTAGTTTTCATGCATAAATTAAACCAATACATGTCTATAGAACCTGTATGTTATACGATATATGTTTATGGCTTACCATATGACTACTCATGTTTTTCCCTCTGTTTTAAGGACATGTCGAACTTGAACAAGCTCGATTTCTCCGCTTTAGAAGTCTCTGGAAGAAACTATCTAAAGTGGGTTCAAGACGTGAAACTTCATTTAACTGCAAAGGGCATTAGAGCCATCATCAAGGCACTTATCGCCAACAAACCTGTTGACAAAGCTCAGAAGGTTACTGCAATGATCTTCATTCGAAGACACATCCATGATGCATTGCAGATTGAGTATCTCGTTAAGGAGGACCCACGCACCCTCTGGCTTACTTTGGTTGACTGTTTCGATCACTAGAAAGACATATACTTGCCTGAAGCAAGACATGACTGGTAGCATCTTCGCTTCCAGGACTTTAAGTCTGTGAATGAATACAACTCTGAAGTTTGTAGAATCCGTTATTTGTTGAAATTCTGCAAAATGGAACTAACCGAATCAGATCTTCTGGAGAAGACCTATTCAACCTTCCATGCACCAATATTGTCCTGCATCAACAATATAAGGCACAGAAATTCACCAAGTTTTCGGATTTGATCTCTGTTTTACTTCTCGCTGAAAAGCAGAACCAGCTTCTGATGAAGAATCATCAAGCTCGACTCATTGGCTCGAACGTTGTGCCTGCAGCACATGTGACCTATTATAGCAGCCATCAACGATAAAAGAATCGTCGTGGCCATGGCAATGAGTGACAAATCCAACCACGGGCCTAAGGTTAACAGAGTGCTGCACCTAAGGGAAGAAATATGACCCAGCAGCGTCCATCACTCGCCTTTAAGGCCCCAAACTTCAAGAATAGAGGCAAAGCTCCCGTTCAGCTAGCTTCTACGGAACTGGACATGTGCTATCGCTATGGATCAAGGGATCATTGGTCATGCGTATGCCTAGCTTCCCCTGAGGCTATTCCTAAGTATCATTCCCATCGTGAGTCTAACTTTGCACATGTGGATCATTCAGAAGATGCAACTACATCAATGGAGATATCGGATTTTCAGGAAGCGTCAGCACCTATGGATGAATAAATTAGACATGTTTTTAGGGTGTTTACCCATAGTGGCCGAACCCACTAGGAGTGGCCAACTCTACCCCCTATTTTGCTAGGTTTATAGTTTAATTTTGAACAATTTTCCTAATAATTTGTTTGGTTTTGTTTGTTTTGAATTATGGATTGTTATTTGAATGAATATTATTTTCTCGAATTGCTTAATTGAATGAATGGACTTATATATATGCATGTGACCAGTTCAATCAATTTATTTCTAGGTATGTCTAGTGGGGAAGATAATGCAACCACGCACACCATATTGCGTGAAAAACACTATTTTACCAATTTCATACCCAAGAAAGCTCATTTGACAACTCTTTCAGGCTCATCTAACCTGATTGAAGGATATGGAAAGACACGCATCATGTTGTCCAATGGTACAATTCTGACCATTAAGGAAACACTTTATTCTCCACATTCCGGAAGAACGTTGCTGAGTTTTAGAGATATTCGAGATAATCAATATCATCTTGAAACCACTGAAGATCATGGTTCTAAATTTCTTTGTATCACTTCGTATGAATATGGCTAGAAGCATATTTACGAGAAGTTGGAACGCTTGCCAAATGGGTTGTACATCACAAACATTCATGGCATAGAAGCCCACAGTGTGGCCGACCCTCTGCCTGAGTTCCAAGACACTTTGTTACTTTGGCATGACCGTTTGGGTCATCCTGGACGTGACATAATGCACCGTATCCTCAAATTTTTACACGACCATAAGTTACATCCCTATGTTGGACTCCCGCCATACAAAGCGTGTTCTTTAAGGAAGTTGATTACTCAACCCTTATATACAAAGATTATTCATGACCCCCCTAAATTTCTTCAGAAAATTCAAGGGGACATTTGTGGACCTATCCAACCAACCTGCTAACCATTTAAATACTTTATGGTGTTGGTTGATGCATCCACACAATGGTCACATGTTTGCTTATGATCCACACGCAACACCGCATTTGCTAAACTCTTAGCTCAAATCATTAAGCTAAGGGCTCACCACCCTGATTATCTGATGAAGTTGATTCTACTAGATAATGCTAGAGAGTTTACGTCATAGACTTTTGACGATTATTACATGTCAGTAGGGCTTGAAATGGAACATCCTATGCCCCATGTTCACACCCAAAATGGCCTGGCAGAAGCTTTCATAAAGCGCCTTCAATTGATAGCTCGGACTTTGGTTATGAAAACCAAACTGCCGATATCTGCCGCAACTATGTTGGTCCGCCTCAGGCCCACCGCTACCCAACCACATTCACAGTTATAGTTAGTCACTGGATACGAGCCTGACGTCTCGCATTTATGGGTGTTTGGTTGCGCCATTTTAGTGCCAATAGCACCGCCGCTACATACCAAAATAGGTCATTAGAGAAAAATGGGAATCTATGTCGGTTATGATTCACCATCAATTGTTTGGTACTTAGAACCCTTGATAGAAGATCTCTTTACCGCACGTTTTGCGGATTGTCACTTTGATGAGATAATCTTCCAGTCGTTAGGGGGAGATAAACATGCTAACGTTCCCGTAGAACACCGCAAATTGTCGTGGTGTGCTCCCACTATGTCTCATTTAGATCCTGGCACTGCCTAGTCTGAAACTGAGGTGCGACAAATTAGAGATCTTCAGAGCATTGCTCAAAGTATGCCGGATGCTTTTAATGATCTAGCAAATGTGACAAGATCACATATACCCGCTGCAAACACACCTGCAAGGATAGATGTACCTCGCGTACATCAACCACTCGCTTAGGAAGGTCGGACAGTCCCTGAAGGTGGAGAGGCCGCACCCTTTACACAGCAAGGTACATTGGCGGCTAGCCAATCACCTGCTCCGACCTTGAAGTGTGGCAAACTCCTTCAAAGGATTCACAACCTCAGAAGAGGAAAATGGCACCAATTAGTAACCCTAGTTTGAATCCGACCATTGCTCACTTATCCGTTACAACGCATGAGGTTATTCTAGATTACGGTGATGCTTCAGATGAAACATGCCGGCATCCCGAGAATCTTGAGATTTCAGTCCACTACACAGTATTGGATAAGGTTTAGAATGGGAATGAGATGATCGTCGACGATGCACTCTCGTATTCAGTAGCTACTGACATCATCCTTAGCGATGACATTGAACCACGTTCCACCGATGAATGCCGACGTAGAACCGATTGGTCAAACTGGAAACAAGCAATCCAGGTCAAACTCGATTTGCTCGTGAAACATGAGGTATTTGGACCTATTGTTCTTACACCACCACGAGTGAAGCCTGTTGACTACAAGTGGGTTTTCATGAGGACGCGTAATGAGAAGAATGAAATAGTGTGATATAAAGCACGCCTCATAATGCAAGGCTTCTCTCAGTGCCCTATGATTGATTATGAGGAGACATATTCCCCCATAATGGATGTAATAACGTTCCGCTACCTAATTAGTTTGGTAGTTTTCAAAAAACTAAATATGCAGCTTATAGACGTGGTAACCACGTATCTCTATGAGGATTTAGATACAGAAATACACATGAAAGTTCCAGAAGGACTTCTTTTGACTGGCTTAAATAGTTCTAGACCATGGAACACTCTCTCAATTAGGTTGAGGAGGTTACTCTACGGATTGAAACAATCCGGGTGGATGCGGTATAACCATCTGAGTGAATATTTGACAAGTCAGGGTTATGTGAGCAACAAACTATGCCCATGTGTGTTCATAAAGAAGTCACATTCCGGATTTGCAATCGTTGCAGTTTATGTCGATGACATGAATCTCATTGGGACTCCCGCAAAGCTTGAGGAAATTGTTGCACACTTGAAATTGGAATTTGAGATGAAGGATCTTGGGAAAACTCGATATTGCCTCGGCCTAGAGATTAAGCATTGTTTGGATGGAATCCTAGTACATTAATCGAACTACACCCAAAAGGTGTTGTGTTGTTTTAATAAGAATAAAGCGAAACCTTCGAGTACACTCATGATCGTTTAGACTCTAGATGCTCAACAAGATCCCTTCTGTCCAAAGGAGGATGAGGAAGAGATTTTGGAACTCGAAGTTCATTACTAAGTGCAATTGGGGCTTTATTGTACTTCGCTCAGTGTACTAGACCTGACATTTCGTTCGCTGTGAATCTATTTGCAAGATACAACAATGCGCCCATACGTAGGCACTAGAATAGTATTAAAGACATTTTTCGTTACCTCAAAGGTACAATAGATTTGGGCTTGTTCTATACCCACGAATCTCCAAATATTGCCGCCCCTTATAGTACTCGGATTGATTCTCGCCTTATTGGTTACGCAGATGGTGGATATCTGTCTGACCCACATAGAGCATATTCTCAAATGGGTTATGTCTTTACCGTTGGAGACACTGCTATATCTTGGAGGTCTACCAAGAAAACGCTAGTTGTAACTTCGTCTAACCATGCTGAGATTCTTGCCCTACATGAAGCATCGCATGAGTGTTTTTGGTTGAGAGAAGTTATGGGACGCATTCGAAGCACTAGTGGTCTTACATCAGTCGTTGACCTTCCTACGACGATCTTTAAAGACAATGCAGCATGTATTGAGCAGTTGAAGAAGAGATACATCAAGGGAGATAACACCAAGCACATAGCACCGAAGTTCTTTTACTCACACCAACTGTAGCAGCATTAGAACATTGAAGTCAAGCAAATCCATTCCCACGACAACCTGGCTGATCTTTTCACCAAGTCGTTGCCCAAGTCTACTTTTAAGAAGCTTGTCCAAAGAATCGGTATGCTTAAATTATTTGAGTTGAATCGTTTATAGTTCTCTTATTTAGAAGTTATGTCTAACGCAGAGGAAGTATCTAGAAGCATACTCATATAATCTTAATGTACTCTTTTTCCTACGATTAGGAGCATTTTCCCACTAGGTTTTTGCTACCTAACGAGGTTTTAATAAGGCACCCATCCTGGGATGATCGTACTCCGTTGAGTTCTCTACCTTTGTCCAGTTTGACATTTGTTTAAAGACATTATGCATACTTCTCACTTTTCTCCATAATCTATGGGTTTTCCCCATACCTTGGGTTTTACCATAACGAGGTTTTGTGAGTTCTACTACAAATGCATACTTCACTTAAATTTGAGACTTGTGATCACCCGTTGTGCTGATGACTTCATCAACTATTCTACCTTATCTGCTGAAGATCTGATGGAATAATTTGTTGAGTATTTCTACACTCAAGGGGGAGTGTTGCAGTCATATTTAGAATAGGAATGTGATTGTGTATATCCTAGGAGATATGGGAAAGTATCTTATATTCCTATTAAGACTAGATTACCTATTAAATGTTGTAATCCTAAAAGGAAAGGTTTTTACCTATCCTACTACTATAAATAAAGGCACAATGGGGTGAATCAAATACACCTCACAATTAAATCAATCTCTCTTCTCTCTTATTGTGGCCGACTTCCCCCTCTCTCTCTCTAAACCCTAGATCATTCAATCAAATAGGCCAACAACAATAGGTACATTATTTTCTTGCTATAATTTTGTGAAGAACAATATTACTCTAATATTTATTTTGAAGTATTTATTATATTTTAAAAATATTATTTAGTTTGTTTAAATTTCATAATTTGTGGGACATTAAATGCATAAATGTATGAGTTAAATCTCTTAAATGATTGATAGGAGCATATTTAGGCAACTTAGTTGGCTTGTTCTTGTGCATTTACGTTGTTATTTCTTAGTTCTTTAAGTCTTTTAAGTTATTTTCGTATGTTTTCAGGTTCTAAGGGCTAAAGGAGCAAAGAAGTGCATTTTGGACCCTTTTGGAGCACTTTTGGGCTAAGGATGGATAGCTTATGCTTGGAGCCAAAGTGTTGGACGAAATTGAAGGCCTTTTATGCACTTTAGGACATAAAACAAAGGGCCTAGCCCATTCTAACACCATTGCCGTGCATTCCCCTTCCACTCCTTCCAATTACATCTTTCCCACTTCATCATTCAACCACATGCTCTCCCATTCATTCACTCTTTAATCATTCCATTCATGCACCCTTTAATCATTCACTCCCTAGCTGTTTTTCCATTCATTCCCTTCATTATTTCAGCCACCATCACATTATTCCAACCTTAGCCGCACACTTCCATATTCCCTAGCTGTCACTCCCATTAAAACCATCATCATTCAGCTACATTCTCCCATTCTCCCTTTGTGTCGTGCATTCCCCTTGCATTTCCAGCTTTCCCACTTCATCATTGCAGCACATTCTCTTCCATATTCCCTCTTTAATCCATTGCAGCCACCATTCTCTCCTATATTCTCCCATAAGTCGAACACACATTCATCACAAAAGAACCATTGAATCTTCTCCCTTCTCTGCCGTGCCTTCCCCCTCCATTCCAGCCACTCCACATTCATCACCAACACAACCAAAAAAAAAAGAACCATTCTCTGTTGTGCCTTCCCCCTCCATTGCAGCCATTTCCCAACCTTGCCGCAGCCTTTCTCCATCATTCCAGCCACCATCCACACCTCCATACACCTTCCCATCACATTGCCACACCACCAAACCTCCCTAAATCCATCCCTAACCCAAAATAACATCCAAATCATCCATACACCATCTCTGCCGCAGCAAGGAGAAGAAGAAAGAGGAGTTTAGACGCACAGAAATTCAAGTTTAATTGTTGGGCGTTCTAGGTGTAATCGATCTTTTAATCTTTATGTTTAAATTCAATTTTATTTCTCTTTTTGTGAACATGAGAGGCTAAATCCCTAATTAGCTAGGGGGTGATTCGAAACCATGTTTATGCTTGCAATATGACTTAATTATCTTTGGTTGGAATTTCATGAGTTTTGGATTCTATTCATTTAACTGTTTGATTGATAACTTATTTGTGTATGTTTATTGAGAGTGCACGCTTAATTTTCATGCATGAATATGACGCTAGAATATAAGTGAGTTTCACCTAATAGTTATGAACTTATATTCACAAGTAGTGAAGGTTGCTTATAAACAATCGCGTTAAATGAATTCTTGGCACTAGTTTCATGCTCATCATAGTAACGAAGGCCTCGTCAACACTTATAGTTTTCATGATGCTTAATGATCTTTGATTGTATCTTTATTGTGCTTTTCACGTAAAGGACTTTTGGAGATTGTTTTGAATTGCGTTGCGCTAACCCATTCAATTCATTAACTTAAGGAGAACTTGACGGTTAATTTAAGCGGACCTAATTAACCCGGGGTGTTGAGTTTCATAATTCATCGAAAGACCAATTGAAAATCATCTAGTATGCAAGTGTGACATGTGTGGAGAAGAACCTTCTAGCTAGCATTCATCCATATTTTCATCACATTCATCTTTACAATCTGTTTTAATTCAAATCTGTGCATTTTATTTAATTTCGTTAAAAACTCAATCCCCCTTTACTTTAATGTTCAATTTAGTTAGAAAGTGTCTTAGTTTGTGTTTCTAAGTGTTTTGATTCAAGTTATTACACAAATTCGTCCAAATTAGTCAAAGTGCTCAAAACTGCCCAGAAAGTGTTTTTAAGGCAGTTTTGAGTGTTTTGGGGTTGTTTTGAGTTTTTTGGTTTGTTTTAGTGTTTTTATGGTTTAGTTTTGCATTCTTTGAGTCTAATTTAGTATTTTAACCTTTGTTTTACGTTTTTGAGTCAGTTTCCAAGAGATTTTGCAATCCCTCCTAATCCCCGGTTAAGAACGATCCCTACTTATATATATACTACAATTGTCACAAGAGGGTTTTAATTTGTGTGCTTATTTAGTTCGCATCAATGATGTTACATCTCAATCAAAATATTAAACAAACAAGGTTTTAATCAAACAATTAGGTTGATTAAGGACAGGAACCAAAATGACCCTAATACTAAAAATGAACTAGCAACTGCTAATTAAGAAAACACTATTTCAATTCAAGCAGTCTACATTTTTTTTAAATAATTTGAAAACTTGGTTATATATGGGTCCCAACAGTTCCAAATGAAAGCCTGATGAAACTCTATGCATCAACTCTCTCCATGATTTTTTTACATCTTATGGTAATTCTCTATTATTTCACGATGCATTTATTTTCACATTCCAAAATCTTTCCAAAGTCTTTGTTATTTTACATTCAACATATAAAGATTGGTCTCCACGCCACCTCTTAAGATATACATTGGTGATCTTCTTCAAACATTCGTTAAACCGCGTGTGTTGGGGAAGATTATTTTTTGCATGGATCGATGGCCTTGAACATTTGTAGTGTAATATTATATGAAATCTCAGAAGGCTTGAAAGTCAATATATTACCGAAAAGGAAGTTTCAATATATATCATAGAGAAACTTCGGAAGATATGAATGGAGGGAAAATATTAACAGATATTCCCCATACAATTTGAATCTCCACATATATATTAAATTATACAAAAATGTCGGCCTTGTCAGAAATTTGTTTTCTTTTTCGAGGGTTTTTTCCGAACCCCCAACGCTTGTTAGCTCATCTGACAACTCGGTCGGCATTCAGGATATATATAGAAAAAAAAAGGAGGTACAATTAAAACAAATAGCTGCGTTTACATTTGCAGTTACGTTACCGTAATTTCTTGGTAGTTACATTTGCAGTTACATTTGCGGAAACCAAACTGCTAGATACGAACCCGGTGTCTATAAATATATTTCCAACATATTCAATGCAAAAGCCACAACTTGATCTCCTCCTTCGTATACCTTCTGTAAACAAGTTTAATCAAGTTTATCATTAGCAGCTATGCCTTCTAGTAAGAAAGATGCAGCAACGGTCCTTTATCCTGTCACGAAATGCGGTTCGTCGTCCCATTCTCAGAGTGGTGGAGGTCCGAATCCGCCAAATGTTCAGGGTGCTCTAGCAAGGGACAAGAAGAAATCTGGGTAAAGCTAGCGAAAAATCATATATGCATGGCTGCTACAAAAATTTCTTCAAGATAAATAAGCACATTATTTTCTTAGGTTCAATTAGTATTATTTTATTGTGAAAATGGGTGGATTTGCTAAGAACAAATCCCACTTAGGATGTAACAGAAGAAGGAAATTAGTATATTCTTTCGTTTTGTTCCACAGTTGATGTTTCTTAATTGATTGTTTTTAAGAATCTAGTAATTCATGAATATTCTCATTGATGATGTTTATACCACATTTTAATTTTGAGACTCGACTATTCCACAGGAAAATATCAAATATGTAAAAGAATTATGAAATGCATTCAGCATGTGAATCGTATTTAAAAATACGTAAAATAAAAATAAAATAAAATTTACTTTTTTATTTAAAAACGATACAAATAATTTAAACTCAGAACGCAATAATCTGATGATAAACGTTTTCCCCATAAATATAAATTTTTTGCATGGCATCCTGATTCTCGTTCGGCTGCCAATATATTTTTGTACCTGTAAAAATACACAGGAGCAGGAAGTAAGAAATAACAAAATAAAAAAATAAAAAAAATAAAAATAAAAAACTAAAAGCTGGAAGTACAGAATACGTGGCACAACTCCGGATGTGTTTAGAACTTTCCACCAACACATCATCCCTTCCGTTCCCTTTAACTCCGTCACAACAACGATCTTTACTTTCTGCCGCCAAATCCCACCCCTTCACATCCACGCTGTTATTCTCATACCGCTTAATCCTCTCTCTCCTCTTTCTCTCTCAGCTATAGGCGGAAGAAGATGAAGACCTCCTCGCACTGTGAAACCCTAAAAGGAACGAAACGGTAATTTTCAGCGACTTTTCCTTTCTCTTTCATCCGCTCCAGCAGTTTGAAACCCCTAGGTTTTTTTCTGCAATTTATATTTCCATTATTGAACCTTTAATGCTTATTTTTCCTAGGGTTTCTTCAATTTTTTGATTTTTAAGAATCATTGAATTTTGTTTCTTCTTTTTTTTTTTTTTTGGCATGTAGTTGTTAGGTTACTGATTACTTTAGTTTGCTCTTAACTCTCTTTTTTTTTTTTCTTTGTTCATCATTTTTGTTTTGGTTTTTGAATTGGAAATTTAGGGGAGTGGTGGGTTTAGATGCTAATTTTGAGGACTTAGTTTGCTTCGTAGTATAATATGTAGAAACGCATCATGTTAGTCTGGAAGCAATAATGTGCAGAGTATTTCCTTAAAAGGTGACATACAAATCGAAGAAACCGAATAATTGTTCCATTAATTGAATACAACAGATGATGTCGCAGTAATTAGATACAGGTAATTATGATGCAGTGTTGATTTTCCCTTGCCTTTCGTAAGGATGAGCTGTTCTTGGATTCTCTACTTAGAAGATTAGGTTGCGGCTATTAAACATGAAGGACAGACTAAATCTTGTTTATTTTCTGTCTTCCAGAAGAGTGAAATTTTGGCTCACAGTGAGGGCGTATGCTATCTGGACGATCATGGGGTCAGTTTGCTATGTTGCTTCGAAGAAAAGAACCCACCCAAATCGAACTGAAGGTCAAACATTGCGCAGGAATGCCATACGTTCACCGTCATGGAATTTTCAATGGGATAATCGACAGCGTGTTTCTAGTGAAATTGGTATTCCATATCAAGTCTCTCGTGGAATCTGTACTAATGATAGCATGGAGTTAAAAGGTGCATTAAGTTCTGAAAGGGGTAATTTCTCAAATCCGGGAAGCCCACTGGAAAATTTTGGAACACCTATATCTCAAAAGTCCCCTCTTCATGGAGGAACAGGTACAAATCTGAGTCCATCTCCAGGTAACGTTACCCCCACTTTGGTAAATGAAAGCTTCTGAACTCCCTACTTTTCATCATGAGATTAATTTACATAAGATTGAATGTAGTGAATACCTAATGACCTCTTTTACTTGGTTTATAAACTATTACATCAGAAATGCCTGTAAAAATTAAAATTTAACTTTGCAATCCTCAGTGTCATGCAAATTGCACAGTGGTATCATGTTTGCATTGATAGGACAAACGTCATTAATTATTTCAATCCTTAGGTTTTAACAAACGTCATTAATTATTTCAATAATAAAATATTTTTTATTTCTAAATGTATTCATTTAGTGTTACAACTATTACATTTGGTGTACTTATATTTATGGCTAAATTTTTTTATCATAAATTTTTATTTTTGGTTTGTACCCATTTTTAATTTGCAACCTTTTTTACTTTGTACCAATTTTCTTTTCAGTTTATTATGTACCCATATATTAATTTCATTTTATGTCCATATTTTTTAAAGTTTTATTTGTATTTGTACCCATATTTTTTTTTATTTGTACTCATTTTTAATGTTGTTAAATGTACCATGCTAATTATATGTATTTATTTTATGTTTTAAAATATATTAGTAGTTATTTTTTAAAATATACATTATTTTCTTGCTATAATTTTGTGAAGAACAATATTACTCTAATATTTATTTTGAAGTATTTATTATATTTTAAAAATATTATTTAGTTTTTTTAAATTTCATAATTTGTGGGACATTAAATGCATAAATGAATGAGTTAAATCTCTTAAATGATGTTAATCACCTCAATCAAAATATTAAACAAACAAGGTTTTAGTTAAACAATTAGGTTGATTAAGGACGGAACCAAAATGACCCTAATATTAAAAATGAACTAGTAACTGCTAATTAAGAAAATACTATTTGAATTCAATCAGTCTGCATTTTTTTAAAAATAATTTGAAAACTTGGTTTTATATGGGTCCCAACAGTAGCAAATGAAAGCCTCGTGAAACTCTATGCATCAACTTTCTCCATGATTTTTTTCCACCTTATGGTAATATACTCTGTTATTTCACGATGCATTTATTTTCACATTCCAAAATCTTTCCAAAGTCTTTGTTAATTTACATTCAACATATAAAGATTGGTCTCCACGCCACCTCTGAAGATATACATTGGTGCTCTTCTTCAAACATTCGTTAAACCGCGTTTGTCGGGGAAGATTATTTTCTGCATGGATCGATGTCCTTGAACATTTATTGTGTAATATTATATGAAATCTCAGAAGGCTTGAAAGTCAACATATTACCGAAAAGGAAGTTTCAATATATATCACAGAGAAACTTCGGAAGATAAGAATGGAGGGAAAATATTAACAGACATTCCCCATACAATTTGAATCTCCACATATATATTAAATTATATAAAAATGTCGGCCTTGTCAGAAATTTGTTTTCCTTTTCGAGGATTTTTTCCGAACCCCCAACGCTTCTGAGCTCATCAGACAACTCGGTCAGCATTCAGGATATATATAGAAAAAAAAAGGAGTTACAATTAAAACAAATAGCCGCGTTTACATTCGCAGTTACGTGGAAACGAAACTGCTAGATACGAGCCCGGTGTCTATAAATACATTTCCAACATATTCAATGCAAAAGCCACAACTTGATCTCCTCCTTCGTATACCTTCTGTAAACAAGTTTAATCAAGTTTATCATTAGCAGCTATGTCTTCTAGTAAGAAAGATGCAGCAACGGTCCTTTATCCTGGCACGAAACGCGGTTCGTCGTCCCATTCTCAGAGTGGTGGAGGTCCGAATCCGCCAAAGGTTCAGGGTGCTCTAGCAAGGGACAAGAAGAAATCTGGGTAAAGCTAGCGAAAAATCATATATGCATGGCTGCTACAAAAATTTCTTCAAGATAAATAAGCACATTATGTTCTTAGGTTCAATTAGTATTATTTTATTGTGAAAATGGGCGGATTTGCTAAGAACAAATCCCACTTTGGATGTAACAGAAGAAATAAATTAGTATATTCTTTCATTTTGTTCCACAGTTGATGTTTCTTAATTGATTGTTTTTAAGAATCTAGTAATTCATGAATATTCTCATTGATGATGTTTATACCACATTTTAATTTTGAGACTCGACTATTCCACAGGAAAATATCAAATATGTAAAAGAATTATGAAATGCATTCAGCATGTGAATCGCATTTATCAATATGTAAAATAAAAATAAAATAAAATTTACTTTTTTATTTGAAAACGATACAAATAATTTAAACTCAGAACACAATAATCTGATGATAAACGCTTTCCCCATAAATATAAATTTTTTGCATGGCATCCTGATTCTCGTTCGGCTGCCAATATATTTCTGTATCTGTAAAAATACACAGGAGCAGGAAGTAAGAAATAAAAAAAATAAAAAAAATAAAAAAAATAACTAAAAGCTGGAAGTACAGAATACGTGGCGCAACTCCGGATGCGTTTAGAACTTTCCACCAACACATCATCCCTTCCGTTCCCTTTAACTCTGTCACAACAACGATCTTTACTTTCTGCCGCCAAATCCCACCCCTTCACATCCATGTTGTTATTCTCATACCGCTTAATCCTCACTCTCCTCTTTCTCTCTCAGCGATAGGCGGAAGAAGATGAAGACCTCCCTCGCAGTGTGAAACCCCAAAAGGAACGAAACGGTAATTTTCAGCGACTTTTCCTTTCTCTTTGGTTCGCTCCAGCAATTTGGAACCCCTAGGTTTTTTCTGCAATTTATATTTCCATTATTGAACTTTAATGCTTATTTTTCCTAGGGTTTCTTTAATTTTATGATTTTTAAGAATTATTGAATTTTGTTTCTTCTTATGCTTTTTTTTTTTTTTTTTTTTTTTTCCGCATCTAGTTGTTAGGTTACTGATTACTTTAGTTTGCTCTTAACTCTCTTTTCTTTTCTTTTTTTCTTTGTTCATCATTTTTGTTTTGGTTTTTGAATTGGAAATTTCGGGGAGTGGTGGGTTTAGATGTTAATTTTGAGGACTTAGTTTGCTTCGTAGTATAATATGTAGAAACGCGTCATGTTAGTCTGGAAGCAATAATGTGCAGAGTATTTCCTTAAAAGGTGACATACAAATCGAAGAAACCGAATAATTGTTCCATTAATTGAATACAACAGATGATGTCGCAGTAATTAGATACAGGTAATTATGATGCAGTGTTGATTTTCCCTTGCCTTTCGTAAGGATGAGCTGTTCTTCGATTCTCTACTTAGAAGATTAGGTTGCGGCTATTAAACATGAAGGACAGACTAAATCTTGTTTATTTTCTGTCTTCCAGAAGAGTGAAATTTTGGCTCACAGTGAGGGCGTATGCTATCTGGACGATCATGGGGTCAGTTTGCTATGTTGCTGCGAAGAAAAGAACCCACCCAAATCGAATTGAAGGTGAAACATTGCGCAGGAATGCCATACGTTCACCGTCATGGAATTTTCAATGGGATAATCGACAGCGTGTTTCTAGTGAAATTGGTATTCCATATCAAGTCTCTGGTCGAATCTGTACTAATGATAGCATGGAGTTAAAAGGTGCATTAAGTTCTAAAAGGGGTAATTTCTCAGATCCGGGAAGCCCACTGAAAAATTTTGGAACACCTATATCTCAAAAGTCCCCTCTTCATGGAGGAACACGTCCAAATCTGAGTCCATCTCCAGGTAACGTAACCCCCGTTTGGTAAATGAAAGCTTCTGAACTTCCTACTTTTCATCATGAGATTAATTTACATAAGATTGAATGTAGTGAATACCTAATGACCTATTTTACTTGGTTTATAAACTGTTACATCAGAAATGCCTGTAAAAATGAAAATTTAACTTTGCAATCCTCAGTGTGATGCAAAATTGCATAGTGGTATCACGTTTGCATTGATAGGACTTTCTGATAGTCCTGAATGAGAATGATTGATCTTTTCTTGGTATTTGTAAACACTTTGAAGAACAACACAGTAGCCTTATACCAAATATATGCCTCTCTCTGCTTCCTAGTTTTCTGCTTTACATATCATCAAAATAAGATAAAGAAAGCTCAAATGTACAATTTTCTGCTGTCAAAATAGAAATTCTGGACGTGTCTTTGGTTTATGGATCGACAATTTTTGTCTTAACAGAACATATAACTTAAATTTTGAGGACATATTTCTTCTATTTTCTTTTATTTTGAGCACATGTTAAGAAAGGACATTGATAACCTGCAGTTCCTTGTTTTACAATTATTTGTCCAGTGGAAAATTGGTAGCCCTCACGAGGAGGTCTTTGGATGCTTGCTTCTGATGTTTTGCGCATGCACACACTTATCAGACATACTTCCATTTTATGTTAGGTAGTCACATAAGTTTAATCGTTGGATTGCTGGCATTTGTTGCTTCGTTTGTTTGTGATTTATTGAGCTGAGTATGTGCATTTTGCAGATTTATCCATTGCAAGAAATTATTCTCCGGATGTGAGTTTGACTCCATTATAACTAGACGTGTTATACTGGGTTTTATGCATTGTTGTCTGATGCTCTGTCCCTTTACCCATTGTCATTAGATTGTGTTGACCTCTTTCCATTTGCATTTCAGGTGAAGAGTTTGACAGAATAATCGGCAATTGCAAATTCATTTGCATCAAATGTTTCGTTGTCCATGCCTACTAATTTTTCAACACCAACTGCAGAACCATCATGTACCCCTAGCTATCCACTATTTCCCAACTCAACCCCATCAAGACGAGCCCGTCGTTCACCAGGACATGAGCTGTTGAGACAGGTTTCTGATAGTCGGGTATTGGGATTAAAATCTCCAAACAACAACTCAATATCTGAAGGAAGACAATCATTTGTACTCTCTACTTGCAGCAATGACATGGCGCCTGTATCTCTAGGTGGGTCCTCTGATGGCTGTTCTATGTGTACCTTTTCTGAGCTCGTGACCTATTCTCAAAGGGAAAGATGGTCTTTTGACAGTGAGAACTTTGGTTCTATCCATGGAAAGCTAATTGGATCCAGCAGCAGGTTCTCATGTTCTCCTTCCATAGATTTGCAGTCTTGTGGAGTCTGCTCAAAGCTTTTAACAGAGAGATCTTCATGGAGCATCCAGAAAATTATTGCCGGCAGTGACATCAGTGGTTTCTGTGTTGGTATGTGGACATTTGTACCATGCCGAGTGCTTGGAGACTATGACATTGGAGGTTGATAAGTCTGACCCGGCTTGCCCAATTTGTATGGTCGTAGAGAAGCAAGTATTAAAGATGTCGAGAAAAGCTTTGAGAGCCGAAGCAGAGCTCAAAGCCAGAAACCCTAAGATATCCAAAAATAGAGTTGTACATAGCTACTTTGATGATGATTACGATGTTTTTGAGCATCAGAAGAATGCCGATAGGAAAGTAAAAGTATCTAAGATGGAACCCAGTTCCAGCACTCGGAACAACTCTACGAAACCTTTCTTGAAACGGCACTTCTCGCTTGGGTCAAGGTGGAGTAGATCCCTATCAGAAAACGATTATGCTAGGAGGAAGTGGTTCTGGACCAGACATCGCAAAGATTGAGCTCCCGAACCCCAGCTGGTAAGGAAGAGGCAAGCAGAAGTCTAATTATAGATGTTATACCAGCACCATTAGGTTTTTTCTTCTGGAATTTGTAGTGTAAGCTTCGTTAATAAATTCAGTTTCATTTCAAAAGTTCCTTTTTGCAGAATTCCCAGATATCTGTCGTAAAAACCATGCCTGTGCGTACTTACGTGTTTGCGAATTCATCAATTGTTGTCATGGGTTCGGAGAAAGATGGAATCCAATTCCTCGTATGTTGTTCTGAATGTGGTAGAATCTAGTTTTGCAGTTGCAACTGTTTTAGTTAAGAGAGCATTTTCGGTGATTAATCAAAGGTTAAGTAGAACTTGGTTATGTACGAGAGATGTTATTGTTTGTATTGATGATGGAACCACAATGCGACGTTTTCAGAATATGAACAATGATATTGTAGCTTGTAAATTTGTAACGTTGTTTCTTCCACGGAATAATGATAGAACTGTTTAATTTTTTCGGGTGTTACAGATTTGGATCCGCCGTGGGTATGGTAATGTGGGCGAGGGATTTACTAAGAACCTCACTGGAACTCCTGTGGACTCCGCCAGCTCCTCCCATCGACATGGTCAAGAGGTGCATTGTTCTGCATTTTCCCGCTTTTCTCGATTCCATCTAGAAGAAATTTGGGTTGCTGGAACTCAGAGTAGAGAGAGATTATAGTTCAATCCGAGCAAAAACCATAGGACTCTTAGTTTTATTATTCAGCTTATTAGCCTGACACAACAACAAAGGTTTCACTATTCTTATATTGATGGTAGAAAAACTATGGGGTAGAGTAAGATACTGGGCAGCCCTTCTGGGCATTGTTTTCAAATGAGTTTAGGGATTATTCTCCTTCCCATTAGTGTGGGATATCTTAGCTAGTTTTGCTAGATGGAGGATTTCTTTTGTAATTTATGTTATTGTCTAAATAACTTGTTATCGTTTCTTATGACAATAAATAAGAGAGATTTTTTCCTCCCCATTGTCAGCTCTCAATAAGAGAGATTTTTTTTTTTAAGAGAAAGATTCCAAATTGAATTACATTTATCAGTTTTATTTTTGTGATGTTGTTTCCTAGCAGTAGTAGCCAAGATGATGAGTGATTTTTCAATATACCCAGAACACGGGGTGGTATACCACGTGTCTCTATACAAGTAGTGAGATTCTTGTATTAAAAAATAAAGTTTCTCACCATTTACATCATAACGCGTGGTGTACTACTTCTCTTATGGGCATAAGGAAAAATTCTTCAAGATGACACCCAAGTTAAAGAAATTGGATGGAGAGCTACATTTAATTATAGGTATGTAAAAAATGTGAGAGAATTTTAATTTGGTAATTGTAAACAGCTTTTAAATATAATTACTGATGACATAATCATTTATGGGTTCATCATTTTAGGTGCAATACGTGCTTTTATCGGACCAAAAAAGGTCTAAGTTTTAAACCTTAGGAAACTAAACTAAGAATTAGACACTATTTATAAAACTTGTCCAATAAGTAGATACTATTTATGAAACCGGACCAATAAGTAGACACTATTGATGAAACTAGACTAACCAATAGGTGGAAACTATTTATGAAACTGGAACAAGAACTAGACACTATTTATGAAACATGACCAAGAACTAGGCACTACTTATGAAAGTGGACCAATAACTAGAGACTATTTATGAAACCAGATCAAGAAAGAGACTATTTATGAAACTGTACCAATTACTATACACTATTTATGAAATTGGACCTAACTAGGCACTATTTATGAAATATATGCAAGAACTAGACACTATTTAGGTATCATTTGGTATGCAGACGGGACGGGACGGAACGGAATGGAACGGGACGGGACGGGACAGGACGGAACGGAACGGAGTGGGAGCAAAGATGCCCTCGGATGGAAACAAGGAGGAAGAAGAAGGAGACGGAGAGGTTATAATTTTGTGTTCCACGGATGTGGAACGAGTTGTTCCAAGGGGTTGAGGTGGAACGAAAATTCACCCAAAACTCGTCCCGTGGAACAGCTCGTTCCACCCATTTTAGGCGCACCAAACGTGGGACGGAACGTCTTGTCCCACTCTGTTCCGTCCCGTCCCGTCCCACGTACCAAACGGTACCTTATGGAACTAGACCAATAAATAGTGTAGTACCGTTCACTTTCATAAATAGTGTTTTAGTTTCATAAATAGCGTTTAGTTTTATAAATAGTGTATGTGATGGATGCGCGTCAAATTTTTTTACATTAAAATTGTGTCATTTTCATTAAAATTTAAGTTCTTTTGTCTTTTTTATTAAAATTTCAGGGTATTTCATTAATATTTAATTCTTTTTCCATAAATAAAGTTATAGCATCGTTTTTTGCTAAAATAAACTTAGCTCAAGCCATTTTCATGCAAGCTCCCTTAATTTAATAGGAGAAATTAAGTTCTCATCCCTCTTTTTGTTACTCCATTGATTAAAACATTTTGCCCTTATTGATCAAGATCCTTAGGTTTTAACAAACGTCATTAATTATTTCAATAATAAAATATTTTTTATTTCTAAATGTATTCATTTAGTGTTACAACTATTACATTCGGTGTATTTATATTTATGGCTAAATTTTTTTATCATAAATTTTTATTTTTGGTTTGTACCCATTTTTAATTTGCAACCTTTTTTACTTTGTACCAATTTTCTTTTCAGTTTATTATGTACCCATATATTAATTCATTTTATGTCCATATTTTTTAAAGTTTTATTTGTATTTGTACCCATATTTTTTTTTATTTGTACTCATTTTTAATGTTGCTAAATGTACCATGCTAATTATATGTATTTATTTTATGTTTTAAAATATATTAGTAGTTATTTTTTAAAATATACATTATTTTCTTGCTATAATTTTGTGAAGAACAATATTACTCTAATATTTATTTTGAAGTATTTATTATATTTTAAAAATATTATTTAGTTTGTTTAAATTTCATAATTTGTGGGACATTAAATGCATAAATGAATGAGTTAAATCTCTTAAATGATGTTAATCACCTCAATCAAAATATTAAACAAACAAGGTTTTAGTCAAACAATTAGGTTGATTAAGGACGGAACCAAAATGACCCTAATATTAAAAATGAACTAGTAACTGCTAATTAAGAAAATACTATTTGAATTCAAGCAGTCTGCATTTTTTTTTAAATAATTTGAAAACTTGGTTTTATATGGGTCCCAACGGTTGCAAATGAAAGCCTCGTGAAACTCTATGCATCAACTTTCTCCATGATTTTTTTCCACCTTATGGTAATATACTCTGTTATATCACGATGCATTTATTTTCACATTCCAAAATCTTTCCAAAGTCTTTGTTAATTTACATTCAACATATAAAGATTGGTCTCCACGCCACCTCTGAAGATATACATTGGTGATCTTCTTCAAACATTCGTTAAACCGCGTGTGTCAGGGAAGATTATTTTCTGCATGGATCGATGGCCTTGAACATTTATTGTGTAATATTATATGAAATCTCAGAAGGCTTGAAAGTCAATATATTACCGAAAAGGAAGTTTCAATATATATCACAGAGAAACTTCGGAAGATAAGAATGGAGGGAAAATATTAACAGACATTCCCCATACAAATTGAATCTCCACATATATATTAAATTATATAAAAATGTCGGCCTTGTCAGAAATTTGTTTTCCTTTTCGAGGATTTTTTCCGAACCCCCAACGCTTCTGAGCTCATCAGACAACTCGGTCAGCATTCAGGATATATATAGAAAAAAAAAAGGAGTTACAATTAAAACAAATAGCCGCGTTTACATTTGCAGTTACGTGGAAACGAAACTGCTAGATACGAGCCCGGTGTCTATAAATACATTTCCAACATATTCAATGCAAAAGCCACAACTTGATCTCCTCCTTCGTATACCTTCTGTAAACAAGTTTAATCAAGTTTATCATTAGCAGCTATGTCTTCTAGTAAGAAAGATGCAGCAACGGTCCTTTATCCTGGCACGAAACGCGGTTCGTCGTCCCATTCTCAGAGTGGTGGAGGTCCGAATCCGCCAAAGGTTCAGGGTGCTCTAGCAAGGGACAAGAAGAAATCTGGGTAAAGCTAGCGAAAAATCATATATGCATGGCTGCTACAAAAATGTCTTCAAGATAAATAAGCACATTATGTTCTTAGGTTCAATTAGTATTATTTTATTGTGAAAATGGGTGGATTTGCTAAGAACAAATCCCACTTAGGATGTAACAGAAGAAATAAATTAGTATATTCTTTCATTTTGTTCCACAGTTGATGTTTCTTAATTGATTGTTTTTAAGAATCTAGTAATTCATGAATATTCTCATTGATGATGTTTATACCACATTTTAATTTTGAGACTCGACTATTCCACAGGAAAATATCAAATATGTAAAAGAATTATGAAATGCATTCAGCATGTGAATCGCATTTAACAATATGTAAAATAAAAATAAAATAAAATTTACTTTTTTATTTGAAAACGATACAAATAATTTAAACTCAAAACGCAATAATCTGATGATAAACGCTTTCCCCATAAATATAAATTTTTTGCATGGCATCCTGATTCTCGTTCGGCTGCCAATATATTTCTGTACCTGTAAAAATACACAGGAGCAGGAAGTAAGAAATCAAAAAATAATAAATAAATAAAATAATAAAAAAAAACTAAAAGCTGGAAGTACAAAATACGTGGCGCAACTCCGGATGCGTTTAGAACTTTCCACCAACACATCATCCCTTCCGTTCCCTTTAACTCTGTCACAACAACGATCTTTACTTTCTGCCGCCAAATCCCACCCCTTCACATCCACGCTGTTATTCTCATACCACTTAATCCTCTCTCTCCTCTTTCTCACTCAGCGATAAGCGGAAGAAGATGAAGACCTCCCTCGCAGTGTGAAACCCCAAAAGGAATGAAACGGTAATTTTCAGCGACTTTTCCTTTCTCTTTGGTTCGCTCCAGCAGTTTGGAACCCCTAGGTTTTTTCTGCAATTTATATTTCCATTATTGAACTTTAATGCTTATTTTTCCTAGGGTTTCTTCAATTTTATGATTTTTAAGAATCATTGAATTTTGTTTCTTCTTCTTCTTCTTCTTCTTTTTTTTTTTCTTTTTTTTTTTTTGTTTTTTGTTTTTTTTTTTTTTTGGCATGTAGTTGTTAGGTTACTGATTACTTTAGTTCGCTCTTAACTCTCTTTTTTTTTTTTTTTTTTTCTTTGTTCATCATTTTTGTTTTGGTTTTTGAATTGGAAATTTAGGGGAGTGGTGGGTTTAGATGTTAATTTTGAGGACTTAGTTTGCTTCGTAGTATAATATGTAGAAACGCATCATGTTAGTCTGGAAGCAATAATGTGCAGAGTATTTCCTTAAAAGGTGACATACAAATCGAAGAAACCGAATAATTGTTCCATTAATTGAATACAACAGATGATGTCGCAGTAATTAGATACAGGTAATTATGATGCAGTGTTGATTTTCCCTTGCCTTTCGTAAGGATGAGCTGTTCTTGGATTCTCTACTTAGAAGATTAGATTGCGGCTATTAAACATGAAGGACATACTAAATCTTGTTTATTTTCTATCTTCCAGAAGAGTGAAATTTTGGCTCACAGTGAGGGCGTATGCTCTCTGGACGATCATGGGGTCAGTTTGCTATGTTGCTGCGAAGAAAAGAACCCACCCAAATCGATTGGTCTCCACGCCACCTCTTAAGATATACATTGGTGATCTTCTTCAAACATTCGTTAAACCGCGTGTGTCGGGGAAGATTATTTTCTGCATGGATCGATGGCCTTGAACATTTATTGTGTAATATTATATGAAATCACAGAAGGCTTGAAAGTCAATATATTACCGGAAAGGAAGTTTCAATATATATCACAGAGAAACTTCAGAAGAGAAGAATGGAGGGAAAATATTAACAGATATTCCCCATACAATTTGAATCTCCACATATATATTAAATTATATAAAAATTTCGGCCTTGTCAGAAATTTGTTTTCCTTTTCGAGGATTTTTTCCGAACCCCCAACGCTTCTCAGCTCATCAGACAACTCGGTCAGCATTCAGGATATATATAGAAAAAAAAAAAGGAGTTACGATTAAAACAAATAGCTGCGTTTACATTTGCAGTTACGTTACCGTAATTTCTTGGTAGTTCTATGGAAACCAAACTGCTAGATACGAACCCGGTGTCTATAAATACATTTCCAACATATTCAATGCAAAAGCCACAACTTGATCTCCTCCTTCGTATACCTTCTGTAAACAAGTTTAATCAAGTTTATCATTAGCAGCTATGTCTTCTAGTAAGAAAGATGCAGCAACGGTCCTTTATCCTGGCACGAAACGCGGTTCGTCGTCCCATTCTCAGAGTGGTGGAGGTCCGAATCCGCCAAAGGTTCAGGGTGCTCTAGCAAGGGACAAGAAGAAATCTGGGTAAAGCTAGCGAAAAATCATATATGCATGGCTGCTACAAAAATTTCTTCAAGATAAATAAGCAAATTATTTTCTTAGGTTCAATTAGTATTATTTTATTGTGAAAATGGGTGGATTTGCTAAGAACAAATCCCACTTAGGATGTAACAGAAGAAATAAATTAGTATATTCTTTCATTTTGTTCCACAGTTGATGTTTCTTAATTGATTGTTTTTAAGAATCTAGTAATTCATGAATATTCTCATTGATGATGTTTATACCACATTTTAATTTTGAGACTCGACTATTCCACAGGAAAATATCAAATATGTAAAAGAATTATGAAATGCATTGAGCATGTGAATCGCATTTAACAATATGTAAAATAAAAAGAAAATAAAATTTACTTTTTATTTAAAAACGATACAAATAATTTAAACTCAGAACGCAATAATCTGATGATAAACGCTTTCCCCATAAATATAAATTTTTTGCATGGCATCCTGATTCTCGTTCGGCTACCAATATATTTCTGTACCTGTAAAAATACATAGGAGCAGGAAGTAAGAAATAAAAAAATTAAAAAATTAAAAAAAATAAAATAAAAAACTAAAAGCTGGAAGTACAGAATACGTGGCGCAACTCCGGATGCGTTTAGAACTTTCCACCAACACATCATCCCTTCCGTTCCCTTTAACTCCGTCACAACAACGATCTTTACTTTCTGCCGCCAAATCCCACCCCTTCACATCCACGCTGTTATTCTCATACCACTTAATCCTCTCTCTCCTCTTTCTCTCTCAGCTATAGGCGGAAGAAGATGAAGACCTGCCTCGCACTGTGAAACCCTAAAAGGAACGAAACGGTAATTTTCAACGACTTTTCCTTTCTCTTTCATTCGCTCCAGCAGTTTGGAACCCGTAGGTTTTTTCTGCAATGTATATTTCCATTATTGAACTTTAATGCTTATTTTTCCTAAGGTTTCTTCAATTTATGATTTTTAAGAATCATTGAATTTTGTTTCTTTTTTTTTTTTTTTTTTTTTTTTTTTTTTTTTTTTTTGGCATGTAGTTGTTAGGTTACTGATTACTTTAGTTTGCTCTTAACTCTCTTTTTTTTTTTCTTTGTTCATCATTTTTGTTTTGGTTTTTGAATTGGAAATTTAGGGGAGTGGTGGGTTTAGATGTTAATTTTGAGGACTTAGTTTGCTTCGTAGTATAATATGTAGAAACGCATCATGTTAGTCTGGAAGCAATAATGTGCAGAGTATTTCCTTAAAAGGTGACATACAAATCGAAGAAACCGAATAATTGTTCCATTAATTGAATACAACAGATGATGTCGCAGTAATTAGATACAGGTAATTATGATGCAGTGTTGATTTTCCCTTGCCTTTCGTAAGGATGAGCTGTTCTTCGATTCTCTACTTAGAAGATTAGGTTGCGGCTATTAAACATGAAGGACATACTAAATCTTGTTTATTTTCTGTCTTCCAAAAGAGTGAAATTTTGGCTCACAGTAAGGGCGTATGCTATCTGGACGATCATGGGGTCAGTTTGCTATGTTGCTGCGAAGAAAAGAACCCACCCAAATCGAACTGAAGGTCAAACATTGCTCAGGAATGCCATACGTTCACCGTCATGGAATTTTCAATGGGATAATCGACAGCGTGTTTCTAGGGAAATTGGTATTCCATATCAAGTCTCTCGTGGAATCTGTACTAATGATAGCATGGAGTTAAAAGGTGCATTAAGTTCTGAAAGGGGTAATTTCTCAGATCCGGGAAGCCCACTAGAAAATTTTGGAACACCTATATCTCAAAAGTTCCCTGTTCATGGAGGAACAGGTACAAATCTGAGTCCATCTCCAGGTAACGTTACCCCCGCTTTGGTAAATGAATGCTTCTGAACTTCCTACTTTTCATCATGAGATTAATTTACATAAGATTGAATGTAGTGAATACCTAATGAACTCTTTTACTTGGTTTATAAACTATTACATCAGAAATGCCTGTACAAATGAAAATTTAACTTTGCAATCCTCAGTGTGATGCAAATTGCACAGTGGTATCATGTTTGCATTGATAGGACTTTCTGATAGTCCTGAATGAGAATGACTGATCTTTTCTTGGTATTTGTAAACACTTTGAAGAACAACACAGTAGCCTTATACCAAATATATGCCTCTCTCTGCTTCCTAGTTTTTTGCTTTACATATCATAAAAAAAAGATAAAGAAAGCTCAAATGTACAATTTTCTGCTGTCAAAATAGAAATTCTGGACCTGTCTTTGTTGTATGGATCGACAACGTTTGTCTTAAAAGAACATATAACTTAAATTTTGAGGACATATTTCTTCTATTTTCTTTTATTTTGAGCACATGTTAAGAAAGGGCATTGATAAACTGCAGTTCCTTGTTTTACAATTATTTGTCCAGTGGAAAATTGGTAGCCCTCACGAGGAGGTCTTTGGATGCTTGCTTCTGATGTTTTGCGCATGCACACACTTATCAGACATACTGCCATTTTATGTTAGGTAGTCACATAAGTTTAATCGTTGGATTGCTGGCATTTGTTGCTTCGTTTGTTTGTGATTTACTGAGCTGAGTATGTGCATTTTGCAGATATATCCATTGCAAGAAATTATTCTCCGGATGTGAGTTTGACTCCATTAAAACTAGACGTGTTATACTGGGTTTTATGCATTGTTGTCTGATGCTCTGTCCCTTTACCCATTGTCATTAGATTGTGTTGACCTCTTTCCATTTGCATTTCAGGTGAAGAGTTTGACAGAATCATCGGCAATTGCAAATTCATTTGCATCAAATGTTTCGTTGTCCATGCCTACAAATTTTTCAACACCAACTGCAGAACCATCATGTACCCCTAGCTATCCACTATTTCCCAACTCAACCCCATCAAGACGAGCCCGTCGTTCACCAGGACATGAGCTGTTGAGACAGGTTTCTGATAGTCGGGTATTGGGATTAAAATCTCCAAATAACAACTCAATATCTGAAGGAAGACAATCATTTGTACTCTCTACTTGCAGCAATGACATGGCGCCTGGATCTCTAGGTGGGTCCTCTGATGGCTGGTCTATGCGTACCTTTTCTGAGCTCGTGACCTATTCTCAAAGGGAAAGATGGTCTTTTGACAGTGAGAACTTTGGTTCTATCCATGGAAAGCTAACTGGATCCAGCAGCAGGTTCTCATGTTCTCCTTCCATAGATTTGCAGTCTTGTGGAGTCTGCTCAAAGCTTTTAACAGAGAGATCTTCATGGAGCATCCAGAAAATTATTGCCGGCAGTGATACATCAGTGGTTTCTTTGTTGGTATGTGGACATTTGTACCATGCCGAGTGCTTGGAGACTATGACATTGGAGGTTGATAAGTCTGACCCAGCTTGCCCAATTTGTATGGTCGAAGAGAAGCAAGTATTAATGATGTCGAGAAAAGCTTTGAGAGCCGAAGCAGAGCTCAAAGCCAAAAACCTTAAGATATCCAAAAATAGAGTTGTACATAGCTACTTTGATGATGATTACGATGTTTTTGATCATCAGAAGAATGCCGATAGGAAAGTAAAAGTATCTAAGATGGAACCCAGTTCCAGCACTCGGAACCACTCTACGAAACCTTTCTTGAAACGGCACTTCTCGCTTGGGTCAAGGTGGAGTAGATCCCTATCAGAAAACGATTATGCTAGGAGGAAGTGGTAACGAAGAGGCAAGCAGAAGTCTAATTATAGATGTTATACCAGCACCATTAGGTTTTTTCTTCTGGAATTTGTAGTCTAAGCTTCGATAATAAATTCAGTTTCATTTCAAAAGTTCCTTTTCGCAGAATTCCCAGATATCTGTCGTAAAAACCATGCCTGTGCGTGCTTACGTGTCTGCGAATTCATCAATTGTTGTCATGGGTTCGGAGAAAGATGGAATCCAATTCCTCGTACATTGTTCTGAATGTGGTAGAATCTAGTTTTGCAGTTGCAACTGTTTTAGTTAAGAGAGCATTTTCGGCGATTAATCAAAGGTTAAGTAGAGCTTGGTTATTTACGAGAGATGTTATTGTTTGTATTGATGATGGAACCACAATGCGACGTTTTCAGAATATGAACGATGATATTGTAGCTTGTAAATTTGTAACGTTGTTTCTTCCATGGAATAATGATAGAACTGTTTAATTTTTTCGGGTGTTACAGATTTGGATCCGCCGTGGGTATGGTAATGTGTGCGAGGGATTTACTAAGAACCTCATTGGAACTCCTGTGGACTCCGCCAGCTCCTCCCATCGACATGGTCAAGAGGTGCATTGTTCTGCATTTTCCCACTTTTCTCGATTCCACCTAGAAAGAAATTTGGGTTGCTGGAACTCAAAGTAGAGAGAGATTATAGTTCAATCCGAGCAAAACCCATAGGACTGTTATTTTTATTATTCAGCTTATTAGCCTGACACTACATCAAAGGTTTCACTATTCTTATATTGATGGTCGAAAAACTATGGGTTCGAGTAAGATACTGGGCAGCCCTTCTGGGCATTGTTTTCAAATGAGTTTAGGGATTATTCTCCTTCCCATATAGCGTGGGATATCTTAGCTAGTTTTGCTAGATGGAGGATTTCTTTTATAATTTATGTTATTGTCTAAATAACTTGTTATCCTTTCTTATGAAAATAAAAAATAAAAAAAATAAGTTGTTTAATTTAAATCCAGCTTAGTCCTTGAAGTTAAATCAATCTTAACTGAGGTGAAACAAACGGGGTATAATAAATTCATATCAAGTCTATTCTCAAGGAGCTATAAATTTGATCAACTTGCTCGATCCATTGGAAGTAAATCTACAATAGAGAACTTACATGAAGCAGGTTTACTAATACCACGGCAAACTGTTTCAATAGAACATTGACGTGTTAAATTTTCAACACGTCATTGTTTAAGTGGACTGCGACACCACGTGGCAGTAAAATCATTCCGTGTAAGCTACTCTCCTGCCAACGGCATCCAAATTTGAGCACAACAGAAGACAATAGAAACAAAGTGATTTTCTTCTGTGTTTCAATACCCTTAACAAAAAGAATTAAACATTACAACCGTCCAAGGAAACACCCGATGTCCGTCCTACCCAGAGTCACACTGGTTTCCACTTTAGCTAGTAAGATAAAATCAAATTTACTCTCCTCCTATCAAACCAAAATAAACCTTTAAATTTGCTACTCGGTAGCGTCAGGCCTGCAGTATGAAAGCCTGGCGAAACTCTATGCATCAACTTTCTCCATGATTTTTTTCCACCTTATGGTAATTCTCTGTTATTTCACGATGCATTTATTTTCACATTCCAAAATCTTTCCAAAGTCTTTGTTATTTTACATTCAACGTATAAAGATTGGTCTCCACGCCACCTCTTAAGATATACATTGGTGATCTTCTTCAAACATTCGTTAAACCGCGTGTGTCGGGGAAGATTATTTTCTGCATGGATCGATGGCCTTGAACATTTATTGTGTAATATTATATGAAATCACAGAAGGCTTGAAAGTCAATATATTACCGGAAAGGAAGTTTCAATATATATCACAGAGAAACTTCAGAAGAGAAGAATGGAGGGAAAATATTAACAGATATTCCCCATACAATTTGAATCTCCACATATATATTAAATTATATAAAAATTTCGGCCTTGTCAGAAATTTGTTTTCCTTTTCGAGGATTTTTTCCGAACCCCCAACGCTTCTCAGCTCATCAGACAACTCGGTCAGCATTCAGGATATATATAGAAAAAAAAAAAGGAGTTACGATTAAAACAAATAGCTGCGTTTACATTTGCAGTTACGTTACCGTAATTTCTTGGTAGTTCTATGGAAACCAAACTGCTAGATACGAACCCGGTGTCTATAAATACATTTCCAACATATTCAATGCAAAAGCCACAACTTGATCTCCTCCTTCGTATACCTTCTGTAAACAAGTTTAATCAAGTTTATCATTAGCAGCTATGTCTTCTAGTAAGAAAGATGCAGCAACGGTCCTTTATCCTGGCACGAAACGCGGTTCGTCGTCCCATTCTCAGAGTGGTGGAGGTCCGAATCCGCCAAAGGTTCAGGGTGCTCTAGCAAGGGACAAGAAGAAATCTGGGTAAAGCTAGCGAAAAATCATATATGCATGGCTGCTACAAAAATTTCTTCAAGATAAATAAGCAAATTATTTTCTTAGGTTCAATTAGTATTATTTTATTGTGAAAATGGGTGGATTTGCTAAGAACAAATCCCACTTAGGATGTAACAGAAGAAATAAATTAGTATATTCTTTCATTTTGTTCCACAGTTGATGTTTCTTAATTGATTGTTTTTAAGAATCTAGTAATTCATGAATATTCTCATTGATGATGTTTATACCACATTTTAATTTTGAGACTCGACTATTCCACAGGAAAATATCAAATATGTAAAAGAATTATGAAATGCATTGAGCATGTGAATCGCATTTAACAATATGTAAAATAAAAAGAAAATAAAATTTACTTTTTATTTAAAAACGATACAAATAATTTAAACTCAGAACGCAATAATCTGATGATAAACGCTTTCCCCATAAATATAAATTTTTTGCATGGCATCCTGATTCTCGTTCGGCTACCAATATATTTCTGTACCTGTAAAAATACACAGGAGCAGGAAGTAAGAAATAAAAAAATTAAAAAATTAAAAAAAATAAAAATAAAAAACTAAAAGCTGGAAGTACAGAATACGTGGCGCAACTCCGGATGCGTTTAGAACTTTCCACCAACACATCATCCCTTCCGTTCCCTTTAACTCCGTCACAACAACGATCTTTACTTTCTGCCGCCAAATCCCACCCCTTCACATCCACGCTGTTATTCTTATACCACTTAATCCTCTCTCTCCTCTTTCTCTCTCAGCTATAGGCGGAAGAAGATGAAGACCTGCCTCGCACTGTGAAACCCTAAAAGGAACGAAACGGTAATTTTCAACGACTTTTCCTTTCTCTTTCATTCGCTCCAGCAGTTTGGAACCCGTAGGTTTTTTCTGCAATGTATATTTCCATTATTGAACTTTAATGCTTATTTTTCCTAAGGTTTCTTCAATTTATGATTTTTAAGAATCATTGAATTTTGTTTCTTTTTTTTTTTTTTTTTTTTTTTTTTTTTTTGGCATGTAGTTGTTAGGTTACTGATTACTTTAGTTTGCTCTTAACTCTTTTTTTTTTTTTCTTTGTTCATCATTTTTGTTTTGGTTTTTGAATTGGAAATTTAGGGGAGTGGTGGGTTTAGATGTTAATTTTGAGGACTTAGTTTGCTTCGTAGTATAATATGTAGAAACGCATCATGTTAGTCTGGAAGCAATAATGTGCAGAGTATTTCCTTAAAAGGTGACATACAAATCGAAGAAACCGAATAATTGTTCCATTAATTGAATACAACAGATGATGTCGCAGTAATTAGATACATGTAATTATGATGCAGTGTTGATTTTCCCTTGCCTTTCGTAAGGATGAGCTGTTCTTGGATTCTCTACTTAGAAGATTAGGTTGCGGCTATTAAACATGAAGGACAGACTAAACCTTGTTTATTTTCTGTCTTCCAGAAGAGTGAAATTTTGGCTCAAAGTGAGGGCGTATGCTATCTGGACGATCATGGGGTCAGTTTGCTATGTTGCTGCGAAGAAAAGAACCCACCCAAATCGAACTGAAGGTGAAACATTGCGCAGGAATGCCATACGTTCACCGTCATGGAATTTTCAATGGTGTGAGGTGCAAGTTTAATCATCCGAAGGAGAAAGTGAATATACCATAGCACTACAACTTTTCATAAAGTGGTTCCAATGATATAGTTTATGCTTTTTAGTCAAAATAGTCCTTAAGATTTGCCTAACTCCTTACTTTGGTCTCTGAGATTTGAAATCAATAAAATTAGTCCCTAAGATTGTCCATCATCAATTATTTTAATCATTTGGTGAAAAATTATGTTAAATAAGGATTAAAGTGAGAAAATTACCGCCAATATAATAAACAACAGGCTAAAATGATTTGACAAAAATAGAGGGTATTTTTGTAATTTTCGTAATTTTATCGTTATTTTATGAAGATTTTTCACGGAATGACCAAAATGATTAACTGTGGACAAAGTCAAAGACCAATTCTATGGATTTCAAATCTTAGAGACCAAAGTGAGAAGTTATGCAAATCTCAAGGATCATTTTGGTTAAAAAAGCTTATAGCTTAATACATAATTCTCTTACACCCTATTTTACTAATTTTTGTTACACAACCAATCACTCACAGGTCATGCTATTCATAGAGTGGATCAAAGAATTCCAAGAGCTTCATTCACTCAATTTTTGCTCTTCATTTAAAATTCTTTCAAAAAGCTCAAACATCTTTCAGTGTAAATAAAATTAATCTTCTATAACAATCTCTTGTAGCTTCGAAACATTTTTTTTTTTGTACGGTTTCTAATCCACAGCAACGCGCAGGCAAAGAAGCTTACGCGACAACGCCTTATGACGTAGCAACATCATGTTAAGGTTGAGGTAAAGAAAAGGCTTCGTTATAAAAAAACTTTGCGCGAAGAAACATGTCATTGGGTAAACTAGGACATAATGAAATTTATCCTATCATTTTTGGTTTTCGAGTATTTTAATGGTTTTTTATTTGTAAATACTTCGTTGCATAAAAGTACCCGTGAGGAAAATCTTTCTAGCCTTAAATTTAAGGTGACGAAATAATTTATTAGGAAAAATATTTTATATTTTTTTAATAATTTTGTTTTTGATTAATAATTATTATAAAAAATTTAAGGATTATTATATGAAAAACAAAAACAATAATTAATTTAATTAGCACTTGTAATAGGAAAGAGATCCTCTCTGGATTCCTTCCTCTTAATCCACCAAATCCGAGGATCCGGACCATTGAAATTTGATCCAATGGCTCAAGTTATTAGAACTTTTAAAGTGGGCCCCTGTTTGTAGCCGTTTGATCAAATTTCAATGATCTGGATTCCCAGACTTGGTGGATTAGGAGGAAAGGATTCAGAGATGATCCATTTCCCTTGTAATATATGTCAAAATGTACGTACAAGTAATAAAAAAAGTTATAACATCCTAATCACTAGCAGATCCATTCAGATGAAAAGGCAGGGCAATTGACCCATCAAACTCCCATGCATTTCCATAGATGACTTGGATGTTGCCTCCTTAAAGGTTGGAGTTGCTTTTTGCACATGTCTTCTAGTTGCTTGATAAAATGCCTGAAAGAGGAGTTATCATTCTTATTATTTAAAAAAAAAAAAAAATCAATTTGGCAATTATATTTTTGATATGCAATCAAGTAGTGAATTTTCTCAATTGAAAGGAGACAAGGAGGAATAGAGTATATTATTAAGTGTATTTGCTAATTACATTGTGAAAAATGAAAGGTTCATTGTGTAACCGAATAGGAGATCAATGATTGAGTGATAGCATGGTGGGTTATATTGAAAGTATTGTTTTTCCTTTCATTGATAATGAAGCTATAATAAATCGTTTCCAAAACATGAAAATGCGTCGTGGAGAGTTGTAACTTGTATTGTTATTTACTTTATAAATTAAAGTATATATGTTGATTCAAGTTAAAAGAAGAAATAGGACTTGTCACTCAGTACTATGGTTTGGTGGTACTCCTCTTCACTTGGAAGTGAAAGGTCTTAGGTTCGAATATCGGGGATGGCGAATTCGATACTAAATTAGGTTGCCCATAGTGTGGCTTAACCGAACTCCCCCTCCCCCTAGTTTAAAAATATCTATGTACTAAAAAAAAAGAAAAAGAAATAGGACTTTTGTTCAATAGGGATTGGTTTGTCTCACAGATGAATAAAATGTCCCAAGTGTTTGAATGATGGAATTATGGTTTAATCTTTAAGGTTATTATATGCCTAAGAAATGCTTGTGAACTTTTACATATGACCCTCTTTTGGGACTATGATTTTATGAGCCCATGATAAGTGAAAAGAAAGACCAAATGCCAGAAGCCCATTGAGCGTAGTCTGGTAGGATAGGCTTAGGCCTATTAAAGATATTACTTGTCTCCCAAGTAAAAGAAACCCTAGTTAAAGACAAATTATAATACCTTAGGGATTAGGCAATATAATCACGATTCTAAGAAGATTTGGTATCTTATTCTATATTTTCTTCTAGATGGTCTCCCAATTTGATTAAGATTACTTTCCTTACAAGAACTCTCAGGATCCCTATAAATACACAAGCCTGGGTATTTATTAGGCGAGACATCTATGTCTTTCTCGATCCCTCAACATATATACACATATCTTCTCTATGCCTAATAGAGGCCCTTATGACGCCGTCTATGCGTAGACATGTCTATGGAGAACTCATCTCCCAATGCTCCATTATAGGCTATTCGTCAACATCATTCTTGCTTAGAACTACACTCGTAGGTTTGATTCTCCTTCAGGTCCTTAACTTCTACAGTCAACATGGTGACTTGTCCCAAACTCCCTCTGGTAGAAGATGAGGCTCTAGTGTCATGGTGTCGTGCTCCCTATCCCTCAAAAAAACCTACTAGGCCTATGAACAAGAGTTTGATCCAAGGTCTCAGTCATGATCTGAAGACTTGTATCCTCGGGTGGAGTCACATTCTCAATATAGGTGTCAGAGAGAAGCTGCAGTGCCACTGCTTGGAGAAGAGCATTGCTTATCTCCACCATGGTAGCCTATTATAAGAAAATACATATTAATATTTAATTAATATTTACAACATTTCTAAATGAAAGAAAAGTAACAGTTAGATAAACTTACATGGAGCTGTTCAGCCCTCTCCTGGCCGGGTTGAACATAAAACTCCTGGAACATGTCGATTTCCATAAACTTAGAACCCTCATGAAAAAAAATGTAGGAAATTCATTATTAATCTTAATAAAAATTAATATATATTCATTACTTTTACCTGTCGTTGCTTTTCCAACCTATAGGAGAAAGGCCTCAAACTGAGTTGGTGGAGAAGTTTTTTTTTTTTTTTTCGACCTATTGATCTTATTTTCTGTAGATACCTTCTGTTAAACACAAAATGTACATATTGGTGTGTATACAAAAAAATTAATAAAAAATTATTATACTTATCACAAACTTCGAGTCCTGAAAATGGCCAGACAACCATTTGCACTCCTCTGAGCACTCCACTAACTCTTGAGGGAAGCCTTCTTTAAGAGCAGTCTCCACGTCTGAAATAGTCTCAAAATGTTTGTCCACTACTTAGTATTTTGCAAATTTCTTCTAGCTCAAATATCCATTTGTTGATCTGTTTCTTGGATTAAAAACTAGATTTCTAGGGCTTCCCAATCAAGATTCTAAAAGACACTAGGCGCTGGTTAGGCACCAGGCTGTGGCCTAGCGCCTAGGTGGGATATACGGAGGCCTAAGTAGATTTAAGTAAATTTATAATATATTATGTAAATAAGTGCCTATTTATACTTTAAAAAAAAACACATAATTGTATTGTGCTACATAAATTACAAAATAAAATGAAAGATTATAAATTATTGCAACATATTGAAAACATGAGGTATAAGCATATAATGAGTGTTCATCTAAGTATTTAACAAGTCGTTTACATTTTATTGACAAAATAAAAGAAAAATGAAAGTTATTGATTTTCTGTCTAAGTGAGAGTAGCGACCTAGGCGAGCGCCTAGGTGGGCGCTTAAGTGGGTTACGCGGACGCCTAAGCGGGTGTAGGCACTCTTTCTTAATATTTAAACATCTAGGAATTGATTGGGGCATTACCAGCTGCCTAGCACGAGGATTTTTAGTACAGTGTTTCCAATGATATATGACTTGGCTCGTAAAAATTCAAACAAGTCAGTCCAAAATAGTATTGAAACAAAGATGCAGAAGCTGAAATAGGACAGTGACGAAGATTTCCTAGACAAATTTATGACTCCTAAACAAAATTGAACAAAATAAAATAAAATAAATTAAAATAATTAGATATGAAGTAGGATATCATGTTGGGAAACTCGAGTAGGGTCTCCGGCAACAATGCCAAAAATTTGGTGTAAACTAGCAAGTTCACAAGATGGTCGAGTATAATGGACTAGAGTTGTGCTTGTAGTGGTCTTTTTTGTTTTTCCGGTGGCTAGTCTTCTTCACCATATTTGTGGTAGTGACGGTGGGTGATCTTTCTAGTACTTCTTTTAGTTCTTTTTTTGTGGCCAATTTTGGGCTTTTATGTGTGGGTCTCTATATCATTTGAGTTGATGTCCACTTGATCTAATAGATTGTTTCAAGTACAAGTACATCCTTTTTGACATCTCGTTTGTACCCTTGTCAATCCAGGTGGTTGGTCTACTGGCATATGCTTGTTTGGACTTTGTGGTTAAATCTCTAATTGACAAGAAAAAAAAAACATTATATGTATCAAATAATTTAGAACTTTTTTAGTATAGGTCAACAAATAATTTAACCATTTCCTGCAAATTACATGGGATAACCCGCGTGCGAAGCTCTACATGTCCCTCTTTATGCCAATGAATGAAGGGCTCAGATCTTAATCTACAGGCTTTCCATGCATGCATTCGTGTGTGTATTCATCCGTATCAGTTTCTTTTTTAAGAAAGAAAGAAAGAAATCGTCAAAGGTCTGAATACAGTAAGTTGCTGCACAATTTCTCATATTTTTCCCAGAAACACAAAGAAGGGATTGATACCGACGGACCATTAACAAAATCAGAAATACGTGTTCGTGATCGGAAGGGAGGTGTTGCCGAGTGAAGCAGAAGAAATAAGATATAAACTGAAGAATTGTTGACCCAAGGAGCCATGCATGCATGTTAATGGCACAGTGGGAAATGAAAACGGATGGCTAGTACAACCACGTTTTGTGTGTGTGTGTGTGTGTGTGTGTGTGTGTGTGTGTGTCTATATATATATATGGTCAACACGTTTTTATTAACCCCTGAATGTATAATGCCCTAAGTGTATTGAACAGAGATATGTAACCAGAAATGAAGAAAGAGAAGAAGTCGAGAGATTTTGTATTTCACAGATTAGAGAAAGTAAAGTTTTTCAGAATGCCAAACATCCCTACAATATCAGCTATTTATACTAGCTAAATATCACATTACACAATGACTCTATTACCCTTTTCTAACAACTCCATTCTAACTAACTCAAACTAAGTAACTAACCAATGACACACTGCCATATGTCAACATGACTATGGTTATTACTCCCCCCACAAACTGAGCTGAGCTAGGGAAGCTAAGTTTGCTGTAGAACCAATACCCAAGCCAAGAGACCTGCAATGTTTCTGAAAAATGGGACTATGCAAACCCTTTGTAAAGACATCGGCCACCTGATCATCTGTGGGAATGTAGTGGACCAGAAGATCCCCTCGTTGAACCTTTTCACGCACAAAGTGATAGTCCGTGTCAAGATGCTTGATCTTGGAGTGAAAAACTGGATTGGAACTCAAAGCCAGGGTAGAAATGTTATCACAGTATAGGGATGGTGGAACTGAGATGGATTGATGAAGATCCTTAAACACAGAACGAATCCAAAACACATCAGCTGCACAGTGAGCTAATGCCTTATACTCTGCCTCCGTGGAGCTTCGAGAAACTGTGGACTGCTTTTTAGACTGCCAAGAAACTGGATTGTTCCCCAAATAGACAACAAAACCTGTGATTGATCGCCTGGTGTTGATATCCGCTGCCCAATCTGAGTCAGAATAGGCAGTAATATTGAATTCCTGGCTTTTGGTATAGTGTAAGCCATAACCAATCGTCCCCTGAATGTACCTCAAAATCCTTTTGACCAAGACCATGTGGACATTAGTTGGTTGTGCCATGAATTGGCAGACCATGTTCACTGAGTAGGCTATATCAGGACGAGTAAAAGTAAGGTACTGGAGAGCCCCAACAATGCTCCTATAGTGACTAGGATCAGACACCAAAGTTCCTTCACCAGCCAGAATTTGAGTATGAGGTTTACATGGCGTAGATGTAGATTTGCAGGTATCCATTCCTGCCTTTTGTAACACATCCTTGGCATATTTAGCTTGGGAGATAAACAAAGAACCATCAGCTCTATATTGTATATGCAATCCCAAAAAATATGTTAACCTCCCCATATCCTTGAGTTCAAATACACCAGCAAGATCATCAATGACAGATTGAATTTTAGTAGAATCTGATCCAGTAAGAATGATGTCATCAACATACAATAAGAGCAAAATGATATCACTACCATCAATCTTGACAAAAAGACTCGAATCAGAAGAAGAGGATTGAAAACCAACAGCTGGAAGATAGCTTGTGAACTTCGAGTTCCAAGCTCGAGGGGCCTGTTTTAACCCATACAGGGATTTGACCAATTTGCAAACATAGCCAGGGCAGGTAGCATCCACAAACCCCTGTGGTTGTTTCATATAAACATCCTCCTCCAAGTCACCATGAAGAAAAGCATTTTTGATATCGAGTTGTCGTAATGACCAACTGAACTGAGTAGCTAAAGCCAAGATAAGCCTCACAGTGGTATGGCGAACCACTGGACTGAAGGTCTCTGAGTAATCCAAGCCTTGCTCCTGAGAATACCCCTGGGCTACCAAACGAGCTTTGAACCGAGATATGCTACCATCTGGATTTTTCTTAACCTTATACACCCATTTACTGCCAATAACAGACCTATGGGAAGGTGGTGGAACAAGTATCCACGTGCCTTGAGATTGTAATGCATGAAACTCCTCTTGCATGGCAGTTTGCCATTCTGGTGACATAGAAGCAGCTTTAAATGTCTTAGGTTCTTCACAAGTTGAAATGTCAGCAATAAAGGAAAATCCCTCAGATACAGGCACACGCAAAGGGGTAGAGGAACCATCAGAATAGAAATCATCAAGTTGTAAAGAGGACAACTGAGGTAGAGAAGCAAGACAACCCACAAAGCTTTTCCTGGGAATAGCACCAGTTCGTAACCTGGTTTGAATACACTCCCTAGGGATAGGTGTGGAGACCAAATTAGGAGTATGTGGAGGTGAGAGAGAAGGAATAACTTGCTGTTGAGAAGCAGAGGCAATGACAGATAGCACTGGAGTAGGAACTGGTGAAGAAGAGTGAACCAGAGATGTGTCAGAGCCCTGAACTTCTGGCTCTGGTGACACACGATCTTCTGATGGGGTATTATTTGGAGAAAATAAATCGACATCTGACTGAGATAAAGAGTGTTGAGAACCTCCAGAAGTTGTATTGTGCTGTGAAGAAGACACTGGTATAGTGACCAACACAGATACAGGTCTTGATTGCTCCTGTTCCTCATGACTAGCCATTCTTGCAGGACTTGTATGTGAAACCATTCTGGCAGGAAATAGAGATTCATCAAAATAGACATGCCTGGAAATAACCATCCTCTTGGTTTGCAAATTATAACATATCACTCCTTTGTATCCTTGGTGATAACCCAAAAATACACACATCACTGATCTTGGTTGTAATTTGTTACTATTGTATGGTCTGAGACATGGAAATACAGCTGAACCAAAGATCTTAAGGACTTGGATATCTGGTAGCTTCTTATATAATGACAAGTATGGAGAACTAAAACACAAGCTTTTGCAAGGCATGTTATTAATGAGCCTAACTGAATGAGCACAAGCAAGATACCAGAACACAGAAGGCAAGCCAGAAGCACTAAGAAGAGTAATTGTAGTGTCCAAAATATGCCTATGTTTCCTCTCAGCAACTCCATTCTGCTGAGGAGTATAAGGACAGGAAATAAGTTGTATAATTCCTTTGGCAGCAAGAAAGGAAGCAAACCTCTTGCTGGTATATTCACATCCCCCATCTGTTTGTAAGGACTTAATTGGAATGCGAAACTGAGTCAGGACAAACTGATAGAACTGAACAAAAATTGTAAACACATCAGATTTATTGCTCATGGGGAATATCCAAACAAATCTCGTATATTCATCAACAAATGTTACATAATACCTATAGCCCTCTATAGATCTTACAGGTGCTGGTCCCCAGACATCAGTATGTACTTTCTGAAAAGGAGATGTACACCTATCAGTTCTAACAAGAAATGGAAGCCTAGACATTTTGCCTTGAATACAAGAGATACAAGTATGATGATTATCATCTGTTTGAACTGGAATATTCGATTGTTTCAACATGAAAGTCATTACATCATGAGCTGGATGTCCTAATCTCTGATGCCAGACATTATTCTTCACTGCTTTTCCCAGATAAGCTGCTGGACACCTGGTGATATGCTGAGAACCCTTTGCACTTGTGACGACTGGAATCTGGAACAATTCATCAGGCCTACTCTTTCCCTGGTACACTATCTCCCTTGTCCTCTTGTCCTGCACAAAGAATGCAGACTCATCACATATAAACCAGCTGTTATTATCTGCACATAACTGTTTCACAGAAAGTAAACTCCTAGCAATAGTAGGCACATGTAAAACTTTGTTAAGAATCAGGGAATGAGTAGGAGTCTGAAGCTTAGTAGATCCAATATGTTTAATTGGGAGACCAGTACCATTCCCAATTGTTATTTTTTCAGAACCCTCAAAGGGTTTTACTTGAGAAAGAGCACTAATGTCAGAGGTTATATGATGGGACGCACCAGAATCAACAATCCAGGTATCTTGAGGAAAAGAGTGAGGTGACTGCTGTGCATTCATGGCAGACAAAGATGAAGGTGGAGGATGACCTTGATAAGCATAGTTTCCCCTGTGATAGCAATCCAAGGCTGAGTGACCTCTCTTCCCACAGATCTGACACTCAACTGCAACACCTGTAAGAGGCATATTGGTATTCCTTTGAAAACAGTTAACTGCAGTATGACCTCTCTTGTTACAGATCTGACACTCAATCACCACTGTAGTCCTATTATCAACAATGCCTGACCAGGTAGTAGGATTCCCAGATTGTCTAGATCCCCCCAAGTACCCTGAGGAATTCCCTCTTCCTCTAAAACCATTATTATGCCTGTAATTGTTACCACCCCTGTAGTTGTTATTACCCCTGTAATTATTTCCAAATGATCCAGAGGGTACATTTGAGGACTGTGATCTAGAGACAGGTGGACCACTAGAATTTGCAGAAAAACCATACCCATATGACTCATTTGGAAACACACCAGGTGGTGGAAAATAATATGGCTGCTGGAATTGAGATTGTGAAGACAAATATGGCTGGGAACTTAGATGTGGTGGTAAAGATGCCAAAGAATCACATGGTACTGCTGTGACAGTACCAGCAGTGACAGCTGGAATATGAGCATGACTGTGAGAATTTGAAGATGAAGCAGACGAGTGAGACCCAGTGTTTGAACTAGAAGCAGTAGCTGGACCAGAACTGGACCCTTGCACATACAAAGCAGACATATTCTGAGTAACTATGTTCATATACCCCTCAATTTCCCTCTCAGTACCGAGTAACAATGCTCGGAACTCCTTCAACGTGAGTGTGGACTCCCTAGCCAATATAACAGTACGAATAACGCCAAATTCCTTTGGTAAACCAGCAAGACCAGCAATCATAACATCATTATCTGAAATAGTCTCACCTGCAGCACTTAGTTGTTCTCTAATATGCTTGAGCCTCAACAAATATTTATCAATTGTATCAGACCCTTTTTGAATCGTGTGTAGTTCAGTTTTCAAATGATTGATTCTAGATTTAGACACAGTGGCATATCGATCAACAAGATTATTCCAAGCCTCATATGCAGTGCGACATCCAATCACATACTCCATAGCCTCATCAGTTAAAGTAGCAAGCAATAAACTCAATAATGCCATATCAACAGTTTCCCATGCAGTATATGCACCTGTGACCTCTCTTGTAACCCCAAGTTCTGAATCAACAACAAACTTTGATGGACAAGGAGTGGTACCATCAAAATGACCAAACAACTTATACCCCCTTAGCACCGACTGAAACTGAAATGCCCATTTAGCAAAATTATCATCCCTAAGCTTAATAGTAAGCATTCCCAAAACACCTTCAACCTTAAATGAAGACATATCCATGACAGAAAGATTGATAGTTCCACAGATCAAGACAACTATACGATCAAACCAAAACTAGCTCCAGAGAATGACACTCTAAAGAAATCAAGAAAGACGAACACTTGCTTGTAACAAAGCAACCAATTATAGTACTGCAATCAATACGTCAACTAACAGACAATTTCACAATTCATACACCAGAATCCATTCAACAAATCAGGAGAAAACATGACAGAATCCCCAATTCACCAATTCAGCAATACAGGAGAAAACATAATAGAATCCCCAATTCACGAGAAACATGACAGAATCTCAAACGCCATTTTTGTACAGAACGCAATCAACATTCAAGAAAACCCAGATAAAGAAACATGAACAATCTCACCAGATCAGCGACAGAAAACCCTTGCAAGACCCACCAAGAATCTGCATCAGAGTAGCGGAAGAAACCCCAGGGATCGAACACGGCCGTCAACCTTCACCGGCGATGATACCATATTAACCCCTGAATGTATAATGCCCTAAGTGTATTGAACAAAGATATGTAACCAGAAATGAAGAAAGAGAAGAAGTCGAGAGATTTTGTATTTCACAGATTAGAGAAAGTAAAGTTTTTCAGAATGCCAAACATCCCTACAATATCAGCTATTTATACTAGCTAAATATCACATTACACAATGACTCTATTACCCTTTTCTAACAACTCCATTCTAACTAACTCAAACTAAGTAACTAACCAATGACACACTGCCATATGTCAACATGACTATGGTTATTAGTTTTGACATTAAGACATTCCGCTATTACATTACTTCTTTCTAAGTACTACACGAATGAGATAACATTCGAGTGAAACCGCAGGGCTTAATTAGAATGAAAAAGGGGGTCAAAAATTCAAAGTAGCAGTTTTAGTTGGAGTGCTCATGTAGCACTACACGAAAACTATTATCACAAGTGATTGTTTAATTTTCAAGATAACATCAATTTACGGCCATGATGGTATTCAAATTACATTAATCCAAAGTCAATGTTCCTAGAAAATACAAAGAAAGTGAGAATAATCAAGTTTTGGAATTTGAATTAAGTAGCTACTTTGAGTTTTGAAAGTACATAATACTACAATTTAATGTTATTCATTTTTACTCGTAAATCAAAGGTCTTATATTTGAATCCCAAAAATAACGAGTTGACAACCAATTTATTCTTCGCCATGTTTGTGTTTTTATAAAAAAAAATTTAAGTAGAAGATTACAACAGTTAAACTGGTGTGTCAGTTCCGTGAGAAGTGAAAATTAAAGCCGCTTGGAATATCATCATTTATGAAAAAGAATTACAAACATATATCAAATGAAAAATTAATTTCCTTCTAATTTTTTTTAATAATATGAAAATTTGGATTATATGGTTCTTTATGAAAATCTTTCTTATTTTAAATTCCATACCTATAAAGATTAAACTACACGCTACCTCTTAAGATATGCATCGGTGTGGATGTTCCAACATTCGTTACACCGTGTTTCGAGGAAGATTAAATTTTTGCAGGCCTTGAACATTTGTTGTGAAATATGAATCCCATAATGTGTTTCTCTTCATTTTCTTAGATGGTTGAAAGTCAATATATATAGACACACACGCAAAAACAGAGAAACATCATAAATTAACAATGGAGAGAAAAGATTTTAACAGAAATTTCCCATATAATGTAAATATCCACGTATTAACATAATTAATATAACAAAGATCCTAGTAAAAAACTTGTTCTCATTTTATAGGAATATGTGTCTGTGATACAAGGGGAGAAATCCCCCAAGCAATGACTTGCGTGCTAGTAAAAAACTTGTTCTCATTTTATAGGAATATGTGTCTGTGATACAAGGGGAGAAATCCCCCAAGCAATGACTTGCGTGCATGCACGCAATCAAATTACCGTCAAAGTTTTATTCTTAACTGCGTTACACGCGGCCTAAGGACCATATTCTTCTCAGCTCATCCGACCACTCGGCATGCAGCTGGAAATATAGAAAAAGATTTAAAATTAAACAAATAAAATACTTATGCTTAGGTTACTAATTTCTTGGTAATTCTTTGGCCTAACCCTAACGCCCTCCCCTCCCAAATATCCAACATTATTTCATGGAAAAGCCACAACTTGACCTCCTCTTATACCTTTAATTTGTGCACAAGATTAATTAAGCTAATTAGCATTCATGCCTTCTAGTACGAAATTCGATGCAGCAACAATCATTTATCTTGGCACGAGACATGGTTTGTCGTCCCAATCATCTTCTCAGAGTGACGGAGGCTCGTATCCACTAAATGCTTAAAATACTTTAGGAAGGGACAAGAAGAAATTTGGAAAGAAAAAAAAAAGGGTTATACATCTAATAGAGATAAGACCCATATGTATTGGTGGGCCATACCTCTATTATATAGATGATACAAATGATGGTACAAATATGTGGTGAGTATAACGTTAGAGTTATGTAGTTGTACATAAATAAGCATAGTTGCATATTTATATTTACAAAATTGAAAGATCTTTGTACCAAATAATTGATACAATATTTCCTTTCAAGAATAGAACATGAACAATATAATTTCTTAAGTTTAGATACAGTTATTTTATTGTAAAAATGGGTGGGTGCTACCAAGAACAAATCCCACTAGGATGTAACAAAGAAATGCATTAATATATTATCTGATTTTGTTCTACAGTTGACGTTGCTTAGAGCATTTTCAATCATGATTTTTTTTTTTTGGTAGAGAGACACTGTTAATTAGTAGGGTAAATAATTAGTGTTAGGAGTGAGAAAATTGGCGAGGATTGAATCCACACCAAAAATGGGAATAGCATGATTGTTTTTCACCATTTTTCTTAATTAGTAGTTGTGTTGGTAGTTTTGTGTGTAGAATCTCTCATGTGCAATGGGTTATCTAGTTGTCAGAATTGAATTTTTTTTCCTTTAGAGTGTTGGTTTGCATCCTACGTCATCTGTTTGTCATGCCCGCATATCCGTCAATATGGTGTCTACTAGATTGACCAACATGACCTTATTTCATTTTAAGCTATAAACTCAAATTGAATATGAAGTTAGACATACGTTTTAAGAAAAATTACCAACCCCAACCAATTATTTTGGGTAGGCTACAAATTTTATTGCAACGTGGGGCTATTACTAAATAAACTATATGGAAGGTTACCATCTTGTCCTCAAACTTATTTTTCAAAGAATCATATAAAGGAGTTTAGGATAGACTTTGAGGCTTTAGGATTTTAGAAGGTCCGTCAAGATTTTTTTTCATTTTGGATTTAGGGTTTTAGACAAAGGGGAGGTTAGTAATGTGACATAAAAACATTATCAAAGAGAAATTAGATGAGCTCTTTAAATAAGCTCTTTAATGAGATTCGAATTAAAATTCAGGGAAGATTAGAAATTTTTTATCTTCAATCGCACTCCCTATCATACTCTTAAGATAGCCAAATCGTTAGGAACTCCTAAATCTAAAGAGTGAGAAAGGAGAATTATTGTGTGCATTTGATACCCCACGTTAATTTACTGTCAAATTAACCCCATGTATATGTTTGGATGAGGCTTTTCCAAGTTTCTAAGGGTTTAGATCAAACTATGAAGGAATATACTACAAAATGTAACATAGAGGGGATTATAAAAGCTCACCATGAGCATTACTCACAAATATGCGGGAGGATTTTGTAGATGACACCAGCCAAGTAGAGTTTTGCAAAAATCCCTTTGACATGTCTTTATAATGCTCATGGAGAACTTTTCTAATCACCTGTATGTTATATTTTATTGTCCATTCCTTCATAGTTTGACTTTAATCCCTTAGAACTTGGAAAACCCTCATCCAAACATAGCACATATATTTTCTATGATGTAAATAATAAACTGAAGAGAAAAGGGTAGTATATGGCTCTCTCAATTGCGGTCAGTTTTTCGATTACATAGTCAAATGTGAGGTGGTTGTGGTTTATTTTCTTGGGACTACAATGATGGAACTCATGCGGTGAGAAGTAGGGTTGAGGTGGATCAAGAGATGCATTCGTCGAGTTGCCTGCTTGTGTGGCTAGGGTTGTCGTTTGGGTCAAGGACAAGGCAGATGGGAGGTTGTATTTTAATTTGAAAAATATTTTTTCTACAGAAGGGTACTAATTGACCAAATGACAGTAACATCTGAACCATTTTGACATTAATCCTTACTTTTTAGGATGTGAATAGAGTTTAATTCAGTTGTATTTTTTAAAGGTTATGTGGGGAATTTTGAGTGGAATGATACACGGTCGACATTATGTATTGAATTCACCCAATAATTTTTCAAAAGAAGAAAAGATGAGCTCTTAAGGGCTCTTAGTTTTAATTACTATTTTCTAAATAAATTTTTAAATAAAAACTCTATTTCTATTGGTTCATTTCTATGACTCCCTAAACTAGATGGTATGGTTGGAGTAGAAATGTTTTAGGAAGCTACTAAAATTAATAGCTTTCTACTCCTTTTTACTTCAAATTTAAAAACAAGATTGCTGCAAATGGCTCTTTACTACACAGTATTTGAATTCAAGCAGTCTGTTTTTTTTTTTTTTAATAATTTGAAAACTTGGTTATATATAGGTCCCAATAGTTCCAAATGAAACCCTGGCGAAACTTCACGCATCAACTCCCTCCACGATTTTTTTCCATCTTATGATAATTCTCTGTTATTTCACGACACACTTATTTTCACATTTCAAAGTCTTTGTTATTTTACATTCAACATATAAAGATTAGACTACACGCCACTTCAAACATTCGTTAAACCGCGTGTGTTTTCCGCATGGATGGCCTTGAACATTTGTTGTGTAATATTATATAAAATCTAATACATAATTATTACACTATTATAATTATTTCGATCTATTAATGCTTACTTTTGCACATGTGCAAGCTTTTCTGTTCATTTTCTCAGATGGCTTGAAAGTCAATATATTACCGAAAAGGAAATTTCAATACATCACAGAGAAACATCAGAAGATAAGAACGGAGAGAAAATATTAACAGATATTCCCCATACAATTTAAACCTCCACATTATATTATCTTAATGTACGTAACAAAGTTGGCCTAGTCAGAAATTTGATTTCCTTTTCGAGGAATGTGTGTGTGTTATTCACGAAGACAAATGCTCCAAGCAATCACAGGTATGCATGCGATCAGCCGTCAAAGATTTTTTTTCAAACCCCCAACGCTTCTCAGCTCATCAGACAACTCGACCGGCATTCGGGATATATATGAAAAAATAAGGGGTTTAAATTAAACAAATAAATTGTGTTTACTTACGCAGTTAGGTTACTCTAATTTCTTGGTAGTTCTGTGGAAACCAAACTGCTAGATACGGAACCGTATGTCTATAAATATTTCCAACATTTAATGAAAAAGCCACAATTGTGTACGTTTTTATACCTTCTGTGTACAAGTTTAATTAAGTTGATCATTAGCAACTATGTCTTCTGGTAAGAAATTAGATGCAGCAACAGTCCTTTATCCTGGCACAAGAGGCGGAGGCCCAAATCCATCAAAAGGTAAGAAATTAGATGCAGCAAATCCATCAAAAGGTAAGAAATTAGATGCAGCAACAGTCATTTATCCTGGCACAAGAGGCGGAGGCCCAAATCCATCAAATGTTCAGAGTGCTCTAGCAAGAGACAAGAAGAAATCTGGGAAAAACTAGCGAAAAATCATATATGCATGGCTGCTGTTGTGGGTTGTATAGTACTCTTATCAAATTATTGATTAATTTGCAACTATGGGGTACGTATACATAAAACATTAGTAGATAAATGAGCACAGTTGCATATTTATATATATTTTCAAACTTGAAAGATCTTTGTACCAAGTAATGGCTACAAAAATTTCTTCAAGATAAATAAGCACATTATTTCTTAAGTTCAATTAGCATTATTTTATTGTGAAAATGGGTGAGTTCTACTAAGAACAAATCACACTAGAATGTAACAAAAGAAATAAATTAATAATTCTGCCATTTTGTTCCACAGTTGATGTTTCTAAATTGATTATATTTAAGAATCTAGTAATTCATGTGTATTCTCTTTGATAATGTTTATACACATTTTAGTTTTGAGCCTCGACTATTTAACAGGGAAGTATCAATTATGTAAAAGAAAGGTCAAATTATTTATCTCTATAGGGAAGCAAGCAATTATATATCTATATGAGAGAAGAAATCCGGTTTTTAAATTAAATGGTAAATGAGCATATCTAATACATGCAATATTTAACCCCAAATGACTGAAAACCAATTTCGAATGGGACATATATATCTTACCTTGTTTAAATTAACTAGCCTAGCCCATGGGTCTTCAAGGGGTCAATTTCTCTCCAGCTCTTGCCCAGAGCCCCTCAATTGGTCAGTTTAGGAAGAAACTGATGGCGAATGAAAATTAGCTACCTAACACCTTTTGGCCATTAGCCTCTCATACTAATAGAACAACAAGAAATTTGGAAGGCTATATTTCATAAATAGTGTTGGTTTTTTATAAGAAAATTTTACTACCTGCAAAAATAGGAATAAAAATATTTAAAAATACTTACAATAGTACAAGGTTGTCGTAGTATAGCAGCTCAAACAATGTCGTTTTCCACATGGATTGAATGAATAATTTGTATTTAAAACTAACTCTTAATTATATATTTAAAACAAAGTTTAGAAAATGTTGATTTTAGAATTTAAAATAATAAAAAAGAATTTAAAATAAAAACAATTAAATAAATCAACTAAAAATCAATTTAAAGAAACACTATTTTTAAAAGCACTAGGGTTCCGCCGTCAACTTAACAATCCTACGTAGTTCTTCCAACTATTTATGAATTATCCATGCATATTTTGAAGGTTAGGTTTTCCTAATATATATTCTACTTGAACATAGAACGTATATCTAACATGCAACTCGTCCGGACGTTTGGATCAAATATGAATATGAAAGACTCATTAAGTTTTATGAAAACCTTTTGAAAAACCATGCAACCCTTAAGACGTGGTGTTCATCCTAAGTGAAATTACAATTTTTAACCACAAGAAGCCAACGCAAATTTCAGCGAACCTTCCGACCAAAATTGCGTTAAATTACTTTTCTAAATATCCTAATGGTCGCGAATCACTAAGACTATTAGATAGTTTAAAACGGTGATTCATAATTCAAAACATGCATGCATAATATCATAAGTAAATTGAAAAGAAACTACATATTCTTGTTAAGGCTCAAGGCTTTGCCCTAGCAAAAGAAACTAGCTATGAACAATCATAAAACAAAATATTATTGATAACAAGGATAGAAAACACCTAGAAAATAAACTTCAAGTGTACTTCTCCTCTCATTCTCTCCTTCTCCTCTAAAACCCTAATGGCTAAATATCTTTATTTATACAACTACCAAAATAAAACCCTAAAAAGTCTTAGAATAAAACTAGGAAACATAATGAAATAATAAAACAGAAAATGAAAGGTTTCCTATGTGAACTAAAATTTAGACTTCTCAGAAAATTAGCCTTTTTGATCGACCAAATCAACTCTGATTTGGTCCCAAAGGGTCTCTTTAAAAGTTGAAGATGTCCCTTACAAATCCTCAGAAGGAATCTTCCTCAAAATCTGTCATCTTGACCTCCAAAATACCCGAAACGTCCAAAAACGTCAATCTGGGAAAGCTGCGTGCTGGGACTTTATTTCATTGCCACAGCCAAACGGCTTGGTAGAAAAATATGAAACTTTGATATAATCGTCTTGAAAGACTCACGAACATCCTCCAGTTGGAATCACTCCAAAATTCATCTGTTTGATTACTTTATGCTCTAGAGGAAGTCGAATGTCCTACATTAGAACTATAATTTAAAGTATCAAAATCTCACCAAAATAATCAATAAATTAATACTAAGATTAGGATAAAATATATAGTAAAATATCGGCTCATCAATTTTCTGGACATCAAAATTTCAGTGATCAATAATCCAAAGTTTAACCACTTGACTAGTCGAAACTAACTAGGCCAATTCATGGGTCCCACAAAATACATGTGGCACATGACAAAACAAGCAATCAAGAATGACACATGTTGACATCTGAGACCTCCGTCATATAAATTAAATCAAGTACAAAAGGGGGCAAAATAATGCTAATTTGATCAAATTATATCAATTAGGGTTTAATTTCCTAAATAAAAAATTCTGATCCAATTAAGATCTAAATTAAATAATTAGTTGAAATTAAATCAAATTAGAAAATCATTCTAAAAAGTCAGGGATTTAGATTTGGGATTCTAAACTAATATTAAATCCTTTGCCTATAAATACTAGGCTCGTTTTTAATAGACGGAGGTTAGAGAAAGGAAGCAAACCAGAAAGCTCTTTGGGCAAAGCAATCATCGTGTTCTTCACCAAGCTCGTGGAGAATCAATAAGCACAAGAAATACACGTGCCGGTTCATCCACACTAAAGCTGAAGACCACCAACCATGTGAAACCCCTCATGGTCCCATTTCGTTCAATATCAAATCTCGACAGCCCTTGAAGAAATCTCGTTCTGGTTCAAAATCAAGTGCTTGCCCACCCTTGGATCAAATCTCAAGATTGGAGATTGAATGAGAGGGATATTTTTGTAAGGAATAAACCACAGATATTGAAACCCTAAATTGTTTTGTACACGTGTTCTTGTTTTATTTGTTTGTAGGAACTTTTTTGTTTACAGGTTTGGAGGGCTAGATTTTATGTTTAGCTCATGACCCTCGCCCTTACCATTAACATGTTAAGAACAATACTATAATTGTATCTTAGGTCACGTTTGTGAAGCAAACCTATGAAGCACTAGGGAGGAGACAGTTTAGCCTTAACGAGAAAGAACACAAGCTTTGTTTTCTTTCCTGTTTGTATACATGGCTAATGGGCTATGGCTACGTAGGATAAAGAAGGATAATCATCCTTTCATGAAAAATCCTTTCAAGGGCACAGAGATTACTGCACTAATACCATTTAACCTTAATTCCCCTCCACTATTTTTGTCAAGAAAAATTGTGGATAAATTATATTTTGGATGCAACGAAGTCTAAATTAACGTTTGTTATTTGTCAAAGTTGTGCATGCTTCTATGACCACAATCATACCAAGAATAATCAGAACACTCAAATTTTTTCGAGAACAAGAGATTCATAAACTATATATTACCCTGCTTAATCCGGTCAATCAGCTACGGTGAGTTTGGGGCAAAAAGTTTTCCATAGGTTTAATATTTAGGGTTAATTTTAGTTTACTACTTTGAAGTTTCTTGGTTTTTAGAATTTGGTACATGAAGTTTTTTTTCATCCCATAGTGGCACCTAAAGTCATAATTTTGGGATACTTTCATACATCTGTTATGGTTGTTGTTAAATCAGTTATTAATTGGTGATGTGGCACCTACGTGGACAATAATAGGACGCCACATGGATATTAAGAAATTAAAGAAAATGAAAATTTATATATATATATATATATATATATATATATATATAAAGAAAAAAAGAAAGAAAGAAAGAATTTGGGCCTATCTATCCCGCCCCTCACCCACCCTACCTTCCCCTTCCCTGATACCCATTCCGCCATTCCGCCCACCCTTCATCCCTAACTTCCCCAACAACTCGTCCACTTCGGGAAGCTTACAAACATAAAAATTCATCTCAGTTTCGTCGATCGTCGACCGCACTATGAAATCGAATTTCTCCAACTGCGGGTTGGCCTATGTGTGCACCAAGGTCTCATCCAGACCAAGAAACACAATCATCTTCTCCGTAGAGACCTACGGCACAAGTGGTTGCTCAAATAAGAGCTTGTAGTTGATAAGGTTTCCTGATCTAGGTTCGCATTCTGAGCGGCGGCTATAGGGAGAGAAGGGAAGGGGGGTTGAGTAGGTGGGAGGGAGGGTTGGGTGGGTGAGAGGGAGGGAATTTTGGGGAAGGGGGCTGGGTTATGGGGATAGGGAATAAGCTTGGTGGGTGCCCGGGGGGGGGGGGGGGGGGGGGGGGGGTGGTGGGTATTAGGGAGTATTTATCATTAATAACCAAAATTTAACACTTAATTTCATAAATGTCACTTTAAAAAAAAATACTTTCAAATATAGTAGAAAATTCACATGAATAGACTTAAATACCCTCAAAATCCAAAACCCAACACTTGAATAGATCTTATTAGCATTGTTGTTCAATGTGCGAGGCCGCCAGAGAAGGATTTTGAAGGTAAGGACGCTGGAGCCAGTAAAATATTCTCTATAGTCAAACCTAATGCCATGAGTTCCACAAAGAACTGGTTGAGTAAGTTGATTGTTTGAGATGAATCACTCTCTAATTCAACAAAAGAAAACATTCTCCTCACCAAATACCTTTAAGTGCCGCCAACATTTCAATCTGGGCAACATACCTAATTCCTACTTCGTTCCATGCACCAGCAGCAACAAAAGCACCTTGCCAATCCCTAATAATTACACCCACTCCTCCTAGACTATTCTCTAACTTTGTAGCTCCATCCACGTTCACCTTAACCCCACCCCTTTCTAAGAGTCTTCTACCGATGCTGCAATAGTTGATGCGGTGACAACGAGTGAGAGACAGCTACCATAAATTCCTGTAACCATGCAGTAGCTCGCTGAACAACATCAAGTGGGTGAATGATCCTGCCTTTCCACACTCTTGAATTTCTCTCCTGCCAAACAGCCTAAAGAATCATGCAAACTGAATTAAAATTCTTTGGTTTATGTTTATTTGGTTTTAATTTTGAGGGTTTAATTCATTGAATTTAGTTTATGTTTATTTGGTTTTAATTTTGAGGGTATTTAAGTCTATTTAAGTGAATTTTTTGTTATTTTTTAATGATTTTATAAAATGTGACATTTGTGAAATTTGGTGTTAAATTTTGGCTATTATCGATAAAAACTGGTATCAGGGAAAGGGAAGGTTGGGGTGCGTGAGGGGCGGGATAGATAATCCCAGATTTTTTAATTATTTATTTTTTTTAGAATTTTTTAATTTTCTTTTTTTTTTTATTTCTTAATATCCACGTGGCATCCAGTCATTGTCCACGTGGGTGTCACGTCACCAGTTAACAGTTGATTTAACAGCAACTTTATCAGATGTATGAAAGTGTCCCAAATTTATGACTTTAGGTACCAAATATTGAAAACCAAGAAATTTCAGAGTAGTAAACTAAGATTAATCCTAATATTTAATACCAGGTACTCGAGGTGGCGTTTTTCCGAATCAACGTCATCAAGGGGAGCTTTTGAGCTCTGCCCTAGGCTTACAAGCTTACTTGTGTTTCGTCTTGGTACTCCTTATTTCGAAGTTAGCTTACTTCGGAAAAATTGACGGATTAGGAAGCTTAGGATGAAAATTTTCAAGTGTTTTAGTCTAACATGCTTAATGATTTGAGTAAAATAAGCTTAGCAGTATATTGTAGCTGAACACGGACCCACTCCTTTTGGGATCAACCAATTTGACGTTTAAACATCAATGAAGATAATCAAAGGTAATTTCTTGTTTTTCACGCACACACTTAACAAACACTAAGTTTCATCATTACATACTCTATAAGCATTGGATCACCTCACGAAGAAAGAAAACTAAATGGTACGTATTCAGTTTACTCCGAAAGGCATGGTTGTTGGATAACTGTTCATCCTCAAAAGGAACTTGTGGCCTTCTAGACTAGAACGAGACTTATATCCTAAGAAGATCAAACTTTTGAAGACACAAGCAATTAGGATTGGCCGAATTTGGTTAGTTGTGAATCACGTAAGCAGTTCAAATGCTATTTCGAAAAAGTTATTTTGAGATAATCCAATCATGGTCTGTTGGTAACCATCTATCTTCGAAGTAGAGTGCATTCTCAGAAGCATAGTTAGGGGTAATTATGGGACATGATTTTCTGGACCTAAGACATATGGTGTCTTAGGTGGCAAGAAATACCGCAATGCCTATATTATGCAATATTTAGGTGAATAAGCTGAGAGGCTTGATGTGGATCGGAACATGTTACTTTTATAGTTAGAGAGGACTAGCCGTAGTCAGATGTGAGTAGCCTTAGTTAGATTTCAACAACCTTAGTCAGATTCTGAGTAGCGCTAGTCAGATTCTGAGTAACCCTTGTCAGATTCGGAGTAGCCCTAGTCAAACGAAGTTAGAATACCAAGTGAAGTCAAACAACTTTATTCAGATAAACTAGGCCTAAGTTCATTAAACATATTACTTGTCTCCCAAGTAAGGAAGCCCTAATTAAAGTCAAATTAGAATGTCTTAGGGATTATGTAACACAATTAAAATTCTAGAAAGATTGGGTATCTTATCCTAGATTTCTTCCTAGGTAGTCTCCCGATTTGATGAATATTACTTTCCCTACAATGACTCTTCACTCTTAAGATCCCTATAAATACCTAGACTGGGTATTTATTGGGGGACGACCACTTTATTCTCGATAAGACCACCATAGACATACAACTCTCTAGCAATATCATCAATCATACAACCATATCTCTCCATCCATCTATCTTGTAGGATCACCCAATTACTCTCTCTCAGACTTTTACACACATATTCTCTCTATGCCTAACATAGGCCCTTACGCCACGGTCTATGCGTAGACACATCCATAAAGAACTCATCTTTCGACACCTTGCCATAGACTATTCGTTAAGGATGGATTACACCATTGTTCCTCAGAACTACACCATGATTTGATTATCCTTCTTGGAGATATGTAGGCAGTCCTTTCCAAATTCAACCACACCCCTTAATCAACCTCATGCTCCCTTTGTCGGTGATCATAAGTATGGTCCCCGTAATGGCTCCCTCAAATTAAGAATTAGTTGACTTGTTGATATGGTCTTTTAGTTATTTGATGTAATCCCTTGATTTAAGGATGTTGATAGGATGTTGATAGCTTTAGGGTTTACCTAGTTGTTAGAGTGATTTAGGGAAAGGTTGCTTGGAACCGGTTCCCTTTTTTTCCTTCTCTTTATATTCTGCCTTGTACATTCATTCTTCATGTATGAAACATACAATTCAAGCAAACTTAAATATCAACATGGTATCAGAGTAGGTTTTGTAACTTGCCTCTGGCCATTTTTCTTTCCACTGCATCTTTCCTTCAACCTTAAGCCATGGTTGAAGAAGATTCAGTAAATATTGAGGGTGACATCTCGCTTACCTCTCCTTCAAATTTCTTAGACATTGAGGTTAACACAAATCAACGTTTGTGTTCAGCCTTGTTGAATGAGTATGACTACCTACCGTGGTCTTGTGTAATTTTACTTGCCCTAGGAGGGAAAGGAAAGCTTGGCATTGTAAATGGAAGCATCGAAGCTCCTGAAATCACCTCACCAACTTATGAGGCTTAGCTATGCAAGGATTAGCTCATCATGTCCTTATTTCTCAATACTATGAAGAAGCATGTCGCATAAAGTTTCAGTTACTCGGAGTTCTCATGAGATTTGTGGAACTTAGTGAAGGACATGTATGGAAACCAAAACAACTATGCAAGAGTGTTTCAACTAAAGAAAGACATTGCAAGCGTTCAACAAGAAAGGAAATCCTTTGTGCAACATCTTGGTAGCCTTAAAACCATGTGGAATGAACTGGATATGTGTTTTCCACACACCACAGATGCAAGTATCCTACTAAAAAGAGGTGAGGAAGACAAGATATACGAACTTTTGGGAAGCTTAAGTTCTGAGTATGAGGATCACAGAAGCCAATACTTATGAGCCAAGAATTACCAACCTTCAAGAGTGTGTGTGCTACTGTCTAACATGAAGAAGCTAGAAAGAAAGCTATGAATGGTTAGATTAGTTCAAGGCCAACTGAAGCTCGAGCCTATGCTGTAAACCAAAAGGTATACAAGGTTAAGAATACTCATCTTAAATGTACCTACTGTGATTGTGTTGGTCATGTGAAGGAAAAGTGCTGCATTCTTCATCCCGAGTTGAAGCCTAAATTCACCAAAGAAGGGAAGATGATTCCCTCAAAACACTTCAAGAGTTAACATGCAGCAAAATTCACCTCCGGGGTCTCTCTTGGATCCATGGACTTCACTGCAAGTCCTGTGGCTCCCATAAACGGATTTGCTGCAAATTTGCAAACCAAGGGTCATGGGAATGCTGCATCAACCTCTAAAAATGAGGATGGAGGACACATTGCCATGATAGGGTAGTTTGCAGGATTCCTTGCAAATAACAAATCTACAATGCATGAAGAGGCCTCAGGTATACTCAAAGCTTTCTCCACTGCATTATAAACAAGCACTGAATATAATTGTCCGTCCTACCCAGAGTCACACTGGTTTTCACTTTAGCTAGTAAGATAAAATCAAATTTACTCTGCTCCTATCAAACCAAAATAAACCTTTAAATTTGCTGCTCGGTAGCGTCAGGCCTGCGGTATGGCATGTATCTGTGGTCCTTTGCTGCATTCTTCCGGCGCCTTTTTTCAATGAAGGGTTTGAGCTTGCCAGACGCCTGATCATGCAAATGGATGACATTAGTTGCCAAAGCCAAAGCCAAAGCCATCATGACTAACTACTAATATCACAAAGGTATTGTTCAACATCATGACAAAAGGAAAATATGTTACCTTGAGTTGTTTATACTTCTCCACAAGTCGTTTCTTTCGGAACTCAGCTTCCAATAATTAAAGAATGAAACGTCAATTGTAATTTAATTCAATTTACTATACTCCTATTTATGCCAAGCAACAGTATATAGAACACACGATTTATCACAATTCCAGTTAGCAACAATACAAGTTGTTGGTTGATGGCCATGCAAAACACTGCACTGATTGTGGTTGAGAGTTTTGAAGTGTTCAATCTTGTAATGTTATTTGGGTCGCGTTGTTAACCTAGATATTTGGTTGTCTGGTAAATAATTGAAGTTTTCTTATGATGCTTGCTCATAAGCAAATAAAATACAGCATTACCTTATTGAATTGCCACCCATGTAACAATTATTGTAAGAAAGCTTCATGTAGTTTCCATACCACCAACAATCCACTACTATGAATTGCCACCCATGTAACATTACAAGAATGAACATCTCAAGATTCTCAACCATGACCAAGGAAACGTCCAGCACTGGAACCGCTAATACCGGTTACTATAGCTGCTCCTTAGAATTGTGATAGAAAATTTCAAACAAAAAATTTTCATTTCCTTGCATCTCGTATGTACTGACTAGAAGTATTTTGAACCGGAGACAGATGAACATGCGCACAGAGGTAGAGAGGCAGCAAGAAAGGGCATTACATTTCTTAAGAAAAAAGGGTTGCTTCCCTTCCTTTGCTGCTTTTCTCTCTTTTTTCTTGTGCTCAGACAGTATTGCAGCTTCAGTACACTTAGCTGACTCAGAATTTAGCTGTTTATCCTACAAAGACATGAAAACAAAGATAAATGAATAGTTACAGAACCAGTTTCATCCAAGCAAATTTATAGTTAAAAGGACAATATAGCATGGTGGACAAATGAGGGTATCTGTCGAATATATTTATATAAAGGCAAGCACTAACAATCAAAAAGATATGTTTCTTTAGTTCTTCAATGGTTTCTGGGTCCTTAGATTTCTTAATTTGCTTCTGTAGTTCCTGTCATATTCAAACCAAAACAAAGAGAGAGAAACGGTACGTATAGTTGATACTGGATTTATATGACTTATTTAAGAAACTTACGTCTTTTTTGGCAGGAAGCTCCTCCTCAAATAAAAAGCGATATTTCTTCCTAAATCTGTTGAATACATGTCATTCCCTCTTTCTTTTTCATTTTGCAAAAGCAAAATTTGCTGAAGGCTAAAGAGTTGCAAGTTCAAGACACGTTGACCACTACCCATGAAACAATAAACAAGAAAAAGCCAACATAGGAAAGTTTATCTATCATACAACAACTATAAGATCAAGATCAGAACATCTTTCCAATCTACAAAATAACAGCAACAAAAAAAGGAATTTTCAGAAACTTGGACATTAAACAAAACCCAAAGTGATGTCAAAAACCTTCTGCCATCCAACAAAACCCAAAGTGATGTCAAAAACCTTCTGCCATCCAATACCCTACCACTCCAACCCCCCCCCCCCCCCCAAAAAAAAAAAAAAAAAAAAAAACATAACCCTGTCCATTTAAAATTTCAAAAGTCATTTTCCGTCACACATTTACCATCTGTGGATTACATGTTATTCACTAACCTGCTTCAAGAAAAAACCAATAAACGTAAAACTCCAGTGAAAGTTTTCAGAGAGAGAGAGAGCATACCGATCAACATCAAGTTCTCCACATAAAGATTCAAAACGTGGGTCGCGTACCACCTGAACATAGCAAGAAATAATTTCAACTGAGGTATATTGATTGCTTATCAATAAATTGATTAACTACAGATGTGATTCACAACTTTGATCATCTATTTTCAGCTTTATCATAACTTTGACAAATCAAATCTTGCAGGATAAGTAATCCTAAAAAGAAAAACCACATGATATACTAAACCACCTAATTCCAATACGTCGTGCTTAAAATCATACCAGATTTTGATTACAAATAGTTCAGGGCAAAAACATAGCAACTGACTTACTATAGTTAAAGTTAATTTTCCTCATGGTAAAATATTTGTAATTACCATTGTTTTCTAATGAAAGCTTCTGCAACCCATTAGAAAACAGAAGAATGAACTTCATAGTACAAATCATAAAAAACACCATACAAAAATCTCACCTTTTTTGAACCTTGAACGACCTCTCGAAATCTAGGGACAGGCTTCGTGCAAGTAACCTCCATCGGCCTTCACAAACACACAAACACAAACATATTCATCTGATCAACTACAAAACATATGAACAACAACAACAAACAACAACAAAGCCTTATCCCACTAAGTGAGGTCAGCTATATGAATCCTAAAACGCCACTGCACTCGGTTTTGTGCTATGTGTTCTGTTAGATCCAAGTAGTCTAAATCTTTTCTTAAAGTCTCTTTAAACGTATGAACCCAACAAAATAATCCAATGTATGCTCAGACTACCGGTTCTTGTTCGCCCGACCACCCTTCTTCTCTTCTTTAGGCTTAAGGTGCACTACATGTGACCCGTTCGAGCGCACCTTCTGCAGTTCCCCGAATGTCACATCTGCAAGCGCCTGCTCCATTTCCTCCACCTATAACAAATTAAAAATACGCAAATTGAATTGAAAAAATCGATTGTTCTTCAAACTAAACTAACCACAATAACAAATTAAGTTTCCTTCGATCACTTACATCTTCGGAAGAAGACGAAGATTCGGGTTCTTCCAACTTTATTTTGCTTGGCATTCCCATTGAGCTGCCAGGTTTTACCATTCTGATTCTCAAAAAATTGAAACCAAGGTCTAATTAAGATGAACAAAAACATAATTGCTCGACAACACTCATGAGGAAAATACTGAACACAATCAAATCCGATAAAAACGATTATATATAAATTAAAATAGAAAATAGTTATCTCAGATACCTGAGAATCGGTGGCTCTTCAGTGTCGACAACGAGGAGCAACCGGTGTAGTGGGTGAGAAAGGTGGTAGCTTGTGCAGTGTACGAGGCTGCGGCTGGTGTGGTTGATGGCTGGGAACGGTTTGCTGCTGGTGCGCAGGGGTCTGTGTGCTGGAAATGAGAATTACTAGTTTAGTCATTGAATATTTATTTTTACTATTACTTTTATTCTGAGTACTAATACTATTGGCACTTCAAAAATCTTATTATATAATTCTCAAAAGTGTATTTTTCTTTCCTAATATAGAAAGTTTGAAGTATAGAATGAGATTTTTGGAGTGCTAATAACAATTCCCTTTTTAAAATTAGTCTTTTATATAAAATAAGTACTTAAAATTTTTTTTAAATTGCTAATGTTCTTGTATATATGCCCTCAAGCCAATCATAAATGATATTTTACAGACATTTTACATTTTACATTTTGTTGTTTTTTTATTTTTTGTCAAATGGTAGATTTTGTAATTTAGCCACCGACCAGGTTGAACTCATGTCATTATACAAAAGCTCAACACCTTTCAATCATTATAGTAAAAGGCCACTTGCAGACACTTTACATGTTAAAATAAACTAGTTTAATATAAGGGCAAAAATTATTGTATAAAGCCCTTTCATTAAATGCTATATGCTTTAAATGATAAGTCTATGGAATATGTAATTAGAAGAATATGTTCTTAAGAAGTTAGATTCATGAGACCATTCTCTTTCATACACATATCCTAAACATTCCTAGTTAAGGGTGGAAAAAATTCCCAAAAATCCCGAAACAAGCCGAAAAAATACAAATCCTAAACCGAAAATGTCCCAAACCGATTTTCCCAAAATTTTCGGTATTCTATCCCGAAAAAATACGGAAATTTCGGTATGAGAATTGGGATTGTCTTCCCAATATGTGTTACGTGTCATTCTATTTCATTGATAGGAGTCACCTTTACTAGAAGTAACACAAACACCAGTGTCAAAGTTGTTGAAGAAAGTAGAGAACATAAACACCGGAAGTGTAATGAGTATTCCACAGAATCACAAAAAGGTATATAACTTCTGTAATAGGTTTGCCTTCTAGTGTATTCTTAAATGGTAAAACAACTCTGTTCTATAGGTTATAAACTTATAAATGCATCTCAGTACTAAAAAAGAAGATATCATATAAAACTTATCCGCGATTGCACTGGTGGCTGTTTAAGAGTTTAATGTTGCCTACTGATATCGTTTGATCAATTCATGCATTATTCTTTCTACCTCCTCAACTTCATGCCAGGTAACTCATCGGGAGTATGAAGTTGAAACTAGTAATGGAAGAATAATCACGAAACGAAGGAAAACAAGAAGCACAATAATGTTTGAAGTATGTACCTGATTATTTCAATGAAAATATAACAGCTATGGGAATTGGGAATATAGAATCACCAAAAGCCCAAAAGTATTTCAGGATTCCCAATTGTGCCAAAATACCGAAACTATATCGGGATTCCCGAAATTTTGGTTTGTGATCTGTCTTGAAATTAGGAATACCGAAAATTTCGGTTTGGGAATTAGGACTAAGGTTTTGGTTCGGTATCCCATACCGAACCACCCCTATTCTTGGTCATAGGATTGCCAATTCGACATAGACAATCATTAGATCAGTACATGTTATGTCTTCTCTCCAGGAAAGTTCTCCAACATCTTTTGATTAGCTTGGGTAACCATGGCATGCTGCTAGGTATCACTCATAGTTTGTGGAATCCTTGAAGATGTATATTGGTACAAGGCGGAATATCCTGCAATTTAAAATTCGATATATGCTTGACTAACTAGTCAGCATCACCGGTGAACTAAGATCAGATTTGTTAATTTACCAAAACCAAGAATAAACAATTATACCTGATTTACTAACTTAACTCTAGTTAACAAGGGTTTAGTTTAGTGTATTTTTAAACTTTATTAAACTTAGTTGACAATACATATCTATTTGCAAACCCTAGAGTCAATGTGTAACATACAAATTAACAAGATATGTGAGCAAGAATGACAATAATCAACACAAGGAATTTTTGGCCAGAAAAACTCACATCTGGGTTAAAACTCATCATTGAGTCCAATTCACTAGTATAGACAAAGGTTCATCCAAAAATCCACACAAAGCTCAATTCCTAGAACCCTATCTATGGAGCAACTTTACCTTTGTGCAACATTGCTTTACACGAGATGAACTTGTATGGTCTTCACAAAGTGGCACTGAGAGCCAACACAATCAATGCAAATGATATGACAATGATGGTTATGTAAAATCTGGATTCAATGACCAGTCAGTTTCTCCAGTTAAACATTTGAAGGAACAAAATGAAGTGAATCCTAAAAATAGGTCTATATAAGGATTTGAAAATTAATGAAAGACCATGAAAACAACGCAAACATGCTTCCTAATGATTGGTGTTTAATGCATGAAGAAGGTTTCACAGTTAAGGTTTCATAATGTAGAAGAGTCAAGCTTAAAGCTCTCAAAGCAACTCATTCACTCCAAAATAAATTTTAAACCCATAACAATAAAACATAAATCCTAAGGAACAAATATACCCAAGGAAATTTGACTTCCAGTAGCCAACTTGTGCCTAGGACACTTGTCGGTTGCAAAAGAGATCTAGGCAGATCAATGGCTAGAAACTGACCACCAGTAGAAAGGTGTCAGTCAGGCCATGTGGGTTGTCTTAATTTGTGTGCCTAGACAGTCGGAAGTCAATACGCAAAATTGACTAGACAATCAAACTAGATAGAATGCAACACGAATATAGATATGAAATGCACATTCATGATGAAAAGTGCCACATCTTGAACATTTAATCCAGCAACAATAGCCCATAAACAGAGTATAGCCTAAACTATATTGAGCATTTGTGAAGTTAAATTACAATATTTGACAAGGAAAGCCAAACCTAAAAGTCCTGACTTCCCAATCTCCCCTTTTAACTTTCCTTGACAATATACTCCAAGCTTATAACTAATTTCACTCAACACCCATACTCAAGAGAACATGAACCAACAGAAGAAGACCAAGTAACAACTCCGTCAAAAGAACAACTCTTGTCAAGAAGAAGTGAAATTTATCATGGGTAAAAGGCTTGCAAAGGTAAGAAACACTAAAATTTATTCCCCATTTTGTCATGGTAAGATAAAGACAAGGGCAAAATAACATATGCAATGTCCAAATAGGCAGCAAACAACATAGGGTAGGAGCAGCATAAGCACAGCGGATCATAATTAGCATTAAATCATATAAGTATGCCCAAGCAAAATGAAGTAGTAATTGGCCAAGCAACTAGTAAGCGCATGAAAAAGAACCAACTCCCCCAAAAAGGATTCATCCAATATAAAAGAGCTCCTCTAGAAGTAACGCTCTTGATAAAATCAAACTCCCCCATAATCATAGACATGACTTGAAACAAGCACAACAAAAAAAGTTTGCACTTTTTCTGACGATGAATAGTGATTCAGCAGATGACACACCTGACCGTGATATTCTCCTAAACACCAGGGTAGGCACGTGCTGGCCGTCACCCTGAGGTGACGAAGCCATACTAACATGAATGAGAACAAATAATAAGAATTTAAATATAATAAATATGCATTTAAGGAACGTGTTCAAAGCATACAACTAATCTAGAACACTAAAAATGAATAATATCAAATTGAATGAACAAGAGATGGGTCCTACACCGAGAGGACTTGAAGATGCCGATGTGGGAGTGCCTTGACGCTGGGATTGTACGCCTCGATTCTAAGTCATGAGGGGCGCAAAACAAAACATGAGTGGACCAAGTTGATATTTATATGTATAAGTAGTACAAAAACAGTTAATCTTTAACATACTAACCCCCCAGGTTTAGAAAACTCGTATAGCGTAATAAGTAATAGGTTTTCTGAAAACCCTAACATGCCATAAAACTTCGTAAAACATGTATTTTATATATATATATATATATATATATATATATATATATATATATATATAGTGGGCTTAGTAGTGGTAAATATATAAGGCATATACATATATAAAATATTTCATTTGCCCAAAGGCATATAGAACACTTCTTCATTCATACGAAGGTTCTACATCATGCGCTCGTAGGTAGATCATTAGCCCGTAAATAGAACATACCCCCGTAGGCAGAACATACACCCTTAGGCAGGACCATTCCACGTAGGCAGAACCATTTACAAATGCCTATAGGCCCTACACATGCCCAGTCAAAGCCAATATAAATATCTTCCGGTTGAAGCCATTTACAAACGCCCAGCCGTAGCCAATATAAATATCTCATAGCCGAAGCCATCTACAAACGCCCGATCGTAGCCAATATAAATATCTTCCAACCGTAGGCCCTACATATGCCTGGCCAAAGCCAATCATATATATATATATATCCAACCCATACCCGGCCGTAGCCATATATAAATATCATTTGCCCATAGGTAGTAACATTCGAATAACGACTAAGTACATAAGGACATTAACATAATATTTTCTAAATATATATATATATATATATATATATCTTAATCGAAGTTCAGTAGCTCAAACATCATATCGTAAAACCTATTCGTAGTATGTAGTCATCAATCATATATACCACGAAAAACGTAAATTCGATAAAGCATGAATATCATAAAGTGTAAATCCAATTTACTCAAAAATGTTTCAATAAATGTAACCATTAAATCATGTTTCTCATGTATGCATTTCTAATAGTAAAATTATGCATTTTGGAAGGGGCCCACCCACAGATACTTCGTCGCCAAAGAGCCACACAAACTAGCGAAGACGGAATCGCCACAATAAATGCACCTAAGCACATAAAGGGTCCAATTAATAAAACTTTATCATAATGATTGAATTTAAAAAAACGGATCGACAACGTTTGTCTTAACAGAACATATAACTTAAATTTTGAGGACATATTTCTTCTATTTTCTTTTATTTTGAGCACATGTTAAGAAAGGACATTGATAACCTGCAGTTCCTCGTTTTACAATTATTTGTCCAGTGGAAAATTGGTAGCCCTCACGAGGAGGTCTTTGGATGCTTGCTTGTGATGTTTTGCGCATGCACACAGTTATCAGACATATACTTCCATTTTATGTTAGGTAGACACATAAGCTTAATGGGGATATCACTTTGCTTTCTTCGTTAGTAGACACAAGCCTAATGGGGATATCACTTTGCTTTCTTCGTTAGTAGACACAAGCCTAATGGGGATATCACTTTGCTTTCTTCGTTAGTTAACCAAAAACCTAGTAAACACATTTCCTCTTTCATTTCTTTCCACAAAAGGAAATTTAAGAAGAATTTTTCTTTTGTCTATAAATCATGTCCAACATATTCAATGCAAAAGCCACAACTTGATCTCCTCCTTCGTATACCTTCTGTAAACAAGTTTAATTAAGTTTATCATTAGCAGCTATGTCTTCTAGTAAGAAAGATACAGCAACGGTCCTTTATCCTGGCACGAAATGCGGTTCGTCGTCCCATTCTCAGAGTGGTGGAGGTCCGAATCCGCCAAAGGTTCAGGGTGCTCTAGCAAGGGACAAGAAGAAATCTGGGTAAAGCTAGCGAAAAATCATATATGCATGGCTGCTACAAAAATTTCTTCAAGATAAATAAGCACATTATTTTCTCAGGTTCAATTAGTATTATTTTATTGTGAAAATGAGTGGATTTGCTAAGAACAAATCCCACTTAGGATGTAACAGAAGAAATAAATTAGTATATTCTTTCATTTTGTTCCACAGTTGATGTTTCTTAATTGATTGTTTTTAAGAATCTAGTAATTCATGAATATTCTCATTGATGATGTTTATACCACAATTTAATTTTGAGACTCGACTATTCCACAGGAAAATATCAAATATGTAAAAGAATTATGAAATGCATTCAGCATGTGAATCGTATTTAACAATATGTAAAATAAAAATAAAATAAAATTTACTTTTTTATTTAAAAACGATACAAATAATTTAAACTCAGAACGCAATAATCTGATGATAAACGCTTTCCCCATAAATATAAATTTTTTGCATGGCATCTTGATTCTCGTTCGGTTGCCAATATATTTTTGCATGGCATCACTATTCTTATATTGATGGTCGAGTAGAGTAAGATACTGGGCAACCATTCTGGGCATTGTTTTCAAATGAGTTTAGGGATTATTCTCCTTCCCATATAGCGTGGGATATCTTAGCTAGTTTTGCTAGATGGAGGATTCTTTTGTAATTTAAGTTATTGTCTAAATAACTTGTTATCGTTTCTTATGAAAATAAAAAATAAAAAAATAAGTTGTTTAATTTAAATTCAGCTTAATCTTTGAAGTTAAATCAATCTTAACTGAGGTGAAACAAACGGGGTATAATAAATTCATATCAAGTCTGTTCTCAAGGAGCTATAAATTTGATCAACTTGCTCGATCCATTGGAAGTAAATCTACAATAGAGAACTTACATGAAGCAGATTTACTAATACCACGGCAAACTGTTTCAATAGAACATTGAGGTGTTAAATTTTCAACACGTCATTGTTTAAGTGGACTGCTACGCCACGTGGCAGTAAAATCATTCCGTGTAAGCTACTCTCCTGCCAACGGCATCCAAATTTGAGCACAACAGAAGACAATAGAAACAAAGTGATTTTCTTCTGTGTTTCAATACCCTTAACAAAAAGAATTAAACATTACAACCGTCCAAGGAAACACCCGATGTCCGTCCTACCCAGAGTCACACTGGTTTCCACTTTAGCTAGTAAGATAAAATCAAATTTACTCTGCTCCTATCAAACCAAAATAAACCTTTAAATTTGCTGCTCGGTAGCGTCAGGCCTGTGGTATGGCATGTATCTGTGGTCCTTTGCTGCATTCTTCCGGCGCCTTTTTTCAATGAAGGGTTTGAGCTTGCCAGACGCCTGATCATGCAAATGGATGACATTAGTTGCCAAAGCCAAAGCCAAAGCCATCATGACTAACTACTAATATCACAAAGGTATTGTTCAACATCATGACAAAAGGAAAATATGTTACCTTGAGTTGTTTATACTTCTCCACAAGTCGTTTCTTTCGGATCTCAGCTGCCAATAATTAAAGAATGAAACGTCAATTGTAATTTAATTCAATTTACTATACTCCTATTTATGCCAAGCAACAGTATATAGAACACACGATTCATCACAATTCCAGTTAGCAGCAATACAAGTTGTTGGTTGATGGCCATGCAAAACACTGCACTGATTGTGGTTGAGAGTTTTGAAGTGTTCAATCTTGTAATGTTATTTGGGTCGCGTTGTTAACCTAGATATTTGGTTGTCTGGTAAATAATTGAAGTTTTCTTATGATGCTCGCTCATAAGCAAATAAAATACAGCATTACCTTAATGAATTGCCACCCATGTAACAATTATTGTAAGAAAGCTTCATGTAGTTTCCATACCACCAACAATCCACTACTATGAATTGCCACCCATGTAACATTACAAGAATGAACATCTCAAGATTCTCAACCATGACCAAGGAAATGTCCAGCACTGGAACCGCCAATACCGGTTACTATAGCTGCTCCTTAGAATTGTGATAGAAAATTTCAAACAAAAAATTTTCATTTCCTTGCATCTCGTATGTACTGACTAGAAGTATTTTGAACCGGAGACAGATGAACATGCGCACAGAGGTAGAGAGGCAGCAAGAAAGGGCATTACATTTCTTAAGAAAAAAGGGTTGCTTCCCTTCCTTTGCTGCTTTTCTCTCCTTTTTCTTGTGCTCAGTCAGTATTGCAGCTTCAGTACACTTAGCTGACTCAGAATTTAGCTGTTTATCCTACAAAGACATGAAAACAAAGATAAATGAATAGTTACAGAACCAGTTTCATCCAAGCAAATTTATAGTCAAAAGGACAGCATGGTGCACAAATGAGGGTATCTGTCGAATATATTTATATAAAGGCAAGCACTAACAATCAAAGAGATATGTTTCTTTAGTTCTTCAATGGTTTCTGGGTCCTTAGATTTCTTAATTTGCTTCTGTAGTTCTTGTCATATTCAAACCAAAACTAAGAGAGAGAAACGGTACGTATAGATGATACTGGATTTATATGACTTATTTAAGAAACTTACGTCTTTTTTGGCAGGAAGCTCCTCCTCAAATAAAAAGCGATATTTCTTCCTAAACCTGTTGAATACATGTTATTCCCTCTTTCTTTTTCATTTTGCAGAAGCAAAATTTGCTGAAGGCAAAAGAGTTGCAAGTTCAAGACACGTTGACCACTACCCATGAAACAATAAACAAGAAAAAGCCAACATAGGAAAGTTTATCTATCATACAACAACTATAAGATCAAGATCAGAACATCTTTCCAATCTACAAAATAACAGCAACTAAAAAAGGAATTTTCAGAAACTTGGACATTAAACAAAACCCAAAGTGATATCAAAAACCTTTTGCCATCCAATACCCTACCTCTCCAACCCCCCACCCCCCCCAAAAACAAAAAAAAAAAAAAAAAAAAACATAACCCCTGTCCATTTAAAATTTCAAAAGTCATTGTCCGTCACACATTTACCATCTGTGGATTACATGTTATTCACTAACCTGCTTCAAGAAAAAACCAATAAACGTAAAACTCCAGTGAAGGTTTTCAGAGAGAGAGCATACCGACCAACATCAAGTTCTCCACATAAAGATTCAAAACGTGGGTCGCGTACCACCTGAACATAGCAAGAAATAATTTGAACTGAGGTATATTGATTGCTTATCATTACATTGATTAACTACAGATGTGATTCACAACTTTGATCATCTATTTTCTAGCTTTATCATAACTTTGACAAATCAAATCTTGCAGGATAAGTGAATCCTAAAAAGAAAAACCACATGATATACTAAACCACCTAATTCCAATACGTCGTGCTTAAAATCATACCAGATTTTGATTACAAATAGTTCAGGGCAAAAACATAGCAACTGACTTACTATAGTTAAATTTAACTTTCCTCATGGTAAAATATTTGTAATTACCATTGTTTTCTAAAGAAAGCTTCTGCAACCCATTAGAAAACAGAAGAATGAACTGCATAGTACAAATCATAACAAATACCATACAAAAATCTCACCTTTTTTGAACCTTGAACGACCTCTCGAAATCTAGGGACAGGCTTCGTGCAATTAACCTCCATCGGCCTTCACAAACACAAACATATTCATCTGATCAACTACAAAACATATGAACAACAACAACAAACAACAACAAAGCTTTATCCCACTAAGTGAGGTCAGCTATATGAATCCTAAAACGCCACTGCACTCGGTTTTGTGTCATGTCTTCTGTTAGATCCAAGTAGTCCAAATCTTTTCTTAAAGTCTCTTTAAACGTATGAACCCAACAAAATAATCCAATGTATGCTCAGACTACCGGTTCTTGTTCGCCCGACCACCCTTCTTCTCTTCTTTAGGCTTAAGGTGCACTACATGTGACCCGTTCGAGCGCGCCTTCTGCAGTTCCCCAAATGTCACATCTGCAAGCGCCTGCTCCATTTCCTCCACCTATAACAAATTAAAAATACGCAAATTGAATTGAAAAAATCGATTGTTCTTCAAACTAAACTAACCACAATAACAAATTAAGTTTCCTTCGATCACTTACATCTTCGGAAGAAGACGAAGATTCGGGTTCTTCCAACTTTATTTTGCTTGGCATTCCCATTGAGCTGCAGGTTTTACCATTCTGATTCTCAAAAAATTGAAACCAAGGTCTAATTAAGATGAACAAAAACATAATTGCTCGACAACACTCATGAGGAAAATACTGAACACAATCAAATCCGATAAAAACGATTATATATAAATTAAAATAGAAAATAGTTATCTCAGATACCTGAGAATCGGTGGCTCTTCAGTATCGACGACGAGGAGCGACCGGTGTAGTGGGTGAGAAAGTGGTAGCTTGTGCAGTGTACGAGGCTGCGGCTGGTGTGGTTGATGGCTGGGAACGGTTTGCTGCTGGTGCGCCGGGGTCTGTGTGCTGTGACTGAGAATTACTAGTTTAGTCATTGAATATTTATTTTTACTATTATTTTAATTATGAATACTAATATTTATTTTTAAAGGGAAATATTATTAGCACTTCAAAAATCTCATTATATAAATCTCAAAAGTGTATTTTTCTTTCCTAATATAGAAAGTTTGGAGTGTAGAATAAGATTTTTGGAGTGCTAATAGCAATTCCCTTTTTAAAATTAGTCTTTTTTTTTATAAAATAAGTACTTAAATTTTTTTTTAAATTGCTAATGTTCTTGTATATATGCCCTAAAGCCAATCATAAATGATATTTTACAAACATTTTACATGTTTTTTTTTTTTTTGTCAAATGGTAGATTTTGTAATTTAGCCACCGACCAGGTTGAACTCATGCCATTATGCAAAAGTTCAGCATCTTTCGACCATTATGATAAAAGGCCACTTGCAGACACTTTACATGTTAAAATAAACTAGTTTAATATAAGGGCAAAATTTATTGTATAAAGCCCTTTCATTAAATGCTATATGCTTTAAACGATAAGTCTATGGAATATGTTATTAAGAAGTTAGATTCATGAGACCATTCTCTTTCATACATATATCCTAAACATTCCTGGTTAAGGGTGGAAAAAAATTCCCAAAAATCCCATACCAAACTGAAAAAATACCAATCCCAAACCGAAAATGTCCCAAACCGATTTTCCCAAAATTTTCGGTATGCTATCCCGAAAAAATACGGAAATTTCGGTATGAGAATCGGGATTGTCTTCCCCATATGTGTTACGTGTCATTTTAATTCATTGATAAGAGTCACCTTTACTGGAAGTGACACAAACACCAATGTCAAAGTTGTTGAAGAACGTAGAGAACATAAACACCGGAAGTGTAATGAGTATTCCATAGAATCACAAAAAGGTATATAACTTCTGTAATAGGTTTGCCTTCTAGTGTATTCTTAAATGGTAAAACAACTCTGTTCTATAGGTTATAAACTTATAAATGCATCTCAGTACTAAAAAAGAAGATATCATATAAAACTTGTCCGCGATTGCATTGGTGGTTGTTTAAGAGTTTAATGTTGCCTACTGATATCGTTTGATCAATTCATGCATTATTCCTTCTACCTCCTCAACTTCATGCCAGGTAACTCATCGGGAGTATGAAGTTGAAACTAGTAATGGAAGAACAATCACGAAACGAAGGAAAACAAGAAGCACAATAATGTTTGAAGTATGTACCTGATAATTTCAATGAAAATATAACAGCTATGGGAATTGGGAATACAAAATCACCAAAAGCCCAAAAATATTTCAGGATTCCCAATTGTCCCGAAATACTGAAACTATATCGGGATTCCCGAAATTTTGGTTTGTGATCTGTCTTGAAATTAGGAATACCGAAAATTTCGGTTTAGGAATCGGGACTAAGGTTTTGGTTTGGTATCCCATATCGAACCACCCCTATTCCTGGTCATAGGATTGCCAATTCGACATTGACAATCATTAGATCAGTACATGCTATGTCTTCTCTCCAGGAAAGTGGCTCGTCCCAAGTTATTGCAGTGAATGACACCAAGATAAGTATGTAAGTACTCACCAGAGAGTGAGTCCACTAAACGCAATGAACAAGAGTTCTCATACTCATTTCACATGAGAACCTATAGTTGAGACAATGCAAAGTAGTCATTTGACCTGAGATATCATAGTTGTCTTGTGGTTTGGTCCTTAGCCTTTGACTATGTTAAAAGCATTCCATTTGAGGATGTCCACGACATAGTTGGGGTTAAGCTACTTAATCATGGGGGCATGTGAATGTGCAACAAGATATCTCTAACCTTGAAATCGTTGAGGGAGAATACTTTATGACATGAAGAATATCTAGTCAGAGTAAGAATGAGATTTAAGAAGCCGTTCCAAATCATATTCAAGGTAATCATATAATTACGAGAATCTTATTGAATAATAGACATGAATAAACTATCAAACCAAACAATCTGATTAATAGTAATTAGAAAACGATAGTATTGCATTTGTAATCCCAAATTGAATAAGTTCTCCAACATCTTCTAATTAGCTTGGGTAGCCATGACATGCTACTAGGTGTCACTCATGGTTTGTGAATCCTTGAAGATGTATATTGGTACAAGGCGGAATATCCTGCAATTTAAAATTCGATATATGCTTGACTAACTAGTCAGCGTCACCGGTGAACTAAGATCAGATTTGTTAATTTACCAAAACCAAGAATAAACAACTATACCTGATTTACTAACTTAACTCTAGTTAACAAGGGTTTAGTTTAGTGTATTTTTAAACTTTATTAACTTAGTTGACAACAGATATCTATTTGCAAACCCTAGAGTCAATGTGTAACATACAAATTAACAAGATACGTGAACAAGAATGACAATAATCAATACAAGGACTTTTTGGCCGGAAAAACTCACATCTGGGTTAAAACTCATCATTGAGTCCAATCCACTAGTATAGACAAAGGTTCATCCAAAAATCCACACAAAGCTCAATTCCTAGAACCCTATCTGTGGAGCAACTTTACCTTTATGCAACATTGCCTTACACGAGATGAACTTGTATGGTCTTCACGAAGTGGCAGCTCCTCCTGAGCTCATCACCTTGTGGCACCGAGAGCCAATACAATCAATGCAAATGATATAACAATGATGGTTATGTAAAATCTGGATTCAAAGACCAGTCAGTTTCTCCAGTTAAACATTTGAAGGAACAAAATGAAATGAATCCTAAAAATAGGTCTATATAAGGATTTGAAAATTAATGAAAGACCATGAAAACAACACAAACATACTTCCTAATGATTGGTGTTTAATGCATGAAGAAGGTTTCACAGTTAAGGTTTCATAATGTAGAAGAGTTAAGCTCAAAGCTCTCAAAGCAACTCATTCACTCCAAAACAAATTTTAAACCCATAACAACAAAACATAAATCCTAAGGAACAAATATACCCAAGGAAATATGACTTCCATCAGCCAACTTGTACCTAGGACACTTGTCGGTTGCAAAAGAGATCTAGGCAGATCAATGGCTAGAAACTAACCACCAGTAGAAAGGTGTCAGTTAGGCCTTAATTTGTGTGCCTAGACAGCTGGAAGTCAATACGCAAAACTGACTAGACAATCAAACTAGATAGAATGCAACACGAATATAGATATGAAATGCACATTCATGATGAAAAGTGCCACATCTTGAACATTTAATCCAGCAACAATAGCCCATAAACAGAGTATAGTCTAAACTATATTGAGCGTGTGTGAGGTTAAATTACAATATTTGACAAGGAAAACCAAACCTAAAAGTCCTGACTTCCCAATCTCCCTTTTTAACTTTCCTTGACAATATACTCCAAGCTTATAACTAATTTCACTCAACACCCATACTCAAGAGAACATGAACCAACAGAAGAAGACCAAGAAACAACTCCTGCAAAAGAACAACTTTTGTCAAGAAGAAGTGAAATTTATCATGGGTAAAAGGCTTGCAAAGGTAAGAAAACTAAAATTTACTCCCCATTTTGTCATGGTAAGATAAAGACAAAGGCAAAATAACATATGTAATGTCCAAATAGGCAGCAAACAAAATAGGGTAGGAGCAGCATAAGCACAGCAGATCATAATTAGCATTAAACCATATAAGTATGCCCAATCAAAATAAAGTAGTAATTGGACAAGCAACAAGTAAGCGCATGAAAAAGAACCAACTCAAATCAAACTCCCCCATAATCATAGACATGACTTGAAACAAGCACAACAAAAAAAGTTTGCACTTTTTCTGACGATGAATAGTGATTCAGCAGATGACACGCCTGACCCTGATATTCTCCTAAACACCAGGGTAGGCAAGTGCTAGCCGTCACCCTAAGGTGACGAAGCCATACTAACATGAATGAGAACAAATAATAAGAATTTAAATATAATAAATATGTATTTAAGGAACTTGTTCAAAGCATACAACTAATCCAGAACACTAAAAATGAATAATATAAAATTGAATGAACAAGAGATGCGTCCTACACCGAGAGGACTTGAAGATGCCAATGTGGGAGTGCCTTGACGCTGGGATTGTACGCCTCGATTCTAAGTCATGAGGGACGCAAAACAAAACATGAGTGGACCAAGTTGATATATATATATATATATATATATATATATGTATGTATGTATAAGTAGTACAAAAACAGTTAATCTTTAACGTACTAACCCCCCAAGTTTAGAAAACTCATATAGCATAATAAGTAATAGGTTTTCTGAAAACCCTAACATGCCATAAAACTTCGTAAAACATGTATTATATATATATATATATATATATATATAGTGGGCTTAGTAGTGGTAAATATATAAGGCATATACATATATAAAATATTTCATTTGCCCGAAGGCATATAGAACACTTCTTCATTCATCCGAAGGTTCTACATCATGCGCTCGTAGGTAGATCATTAGCTCGTAAATAGAACATACCCCCGTAGGCAGAACATACACCCTTAGGCAGGACCATTTCCCGTAGGCAGAACCATCGCTCGTAGGCACTACATCTCACGGCCAAAGCCCATATAAAAATCTTTTGCCTGTAGGCCCTACACATGCCCAGTCGAAGCCAATATAAATATCTCCAGGCTAAAGCCATTTACAAACGCCCAACCATAGCCAATATAAATATATCATAGCCGAAGCCATCTACAAACGCCCGATCGTAGCCAATATAAATATCTTCCAACCGTAGGCCCTACACATGCCTCGCCAAAGCCAATCATATATATCCAATCCACACCCGGCCGTAGCCATATATAAATATCATTTGCCCGTAGGCAGTAACATACGAATAACGACTAAGTAAGTACATAAGGACATTAACATAATATTTTCTAATATATATATATATATATATGTATATATATATATATATATATCTTAATTGAAGTTCAGTAGCTCAAACATCATATTGTAAAACCTATTCATAGTATATAGTCATCAATCATATATACTACGAAAAACGTAAATTCGATAAAGCATGAATATCATAAAGCGTAAATCCAATTTACTCAAAAATGTTTCAATAAATGTAACCATTAAATCATGCTTTTCATGTATGCATTTGTAATAGTAAAATCATGCATTTTGGAAGGGGCCTACCCACAGATACTTCGTCGCCAAAGAGCCACACAAACTAGTGAAGATGGAATCGCCACAATAAATGCACCTAAGCACATAAAGGGTCCAATTAATAAAACTTTATCATAACGATTGAATTTCAAAAAACGAACGTCATAAACGGATTTAAGATGTCGAAATTAGCGTAGGAGAGGTCTCGGACAAAACCCGAAAAAGTTAATGTTGTCCGGTCAACAGTCCATGTTGACTGAAGCAAACGAGTCAGACCGGGTCAATGGTCAGGTCGTGTCAACGCGGGTTCGGGTCAGGTCAATGGTTAGTGGGTTAGCCTGGTTCAATTGGGTCAAATGGATTGGGTTAGATCTGGTTAGGGTTTAGGGTTTTGGACTTGGGTTAGGGTTAGGTTAGTGGGTTAGGGCCTAGGCTAATAGGTTGTCAGGCCCAAAGGTTTAGGTTTCTGGGTTCTAATTTAAATGGGTTGGGCTTAGATTTGGCTGGTTACTCGACCCAAGGGTTTTGGCCAGTTCAATCGGTTGCCCCAACAACTAGGTTGGGCTCGGCCCAGTTTCCTTTGCAGGTCGCCGGAGTCCAATGGAAGGGAAGGCCAGGTTTTTGGTTTTTCACTAGGAAAACTTCCCCGGCTCCAATTCGAGGTTAAACCTTAACCAAAAACTGCCATTCAAAAGCCAAATTGAAGGTAAGAGAGTAAGGGTATAAGATTGTACCTTCGTGGTCCTTTGCCGTGACCGGAGCTGGCCGAAAAGTGACTTGAAAAACACTGTTCTCGCTGGAAAAACTAAAGGTCGAACGGCAAGGTTAAGTCTGTAGATTCTTGGTTCGAAAACAACCTAAAAAGCTAGGAAAAATAATGAGAGACTGAAATAGGCCTGATTTAAAAAACATTTACCTTGAAACATCAACCTCAAAGTCAAACTTGCCGGAAAGGGTTTACTAGGTCTTGGTGCACTGGGGTAGGTCGATGGAGTTGAGACCTTCCTCGTTTCTGGGTTGGTTAAACTAGTGGAAATGGTGAGATTGTGATGATGGTGGCGAATGAGCTCATTGGGACGGTGAGAAGAGAGGGCTCAACAACTTCTCCGCATTTACAAAGAGAGAGGGACGAGGGTGAGCTGAGAGAGTGAAGAAAGAAAAGGGATCCGAGAGATTTGGGGTGGGAACTGGCACGTGGCAGACAGGGGAAAGGGGAAACCAGGGGACAAAACCAGGGGTGGGTCCTCATTGGGCACACCATTTAAGACCAAAAGTAAACCCAAAATAAAATATCCCACAACCCAAGTAAAATTATGAAATTACCCTTTCGATTAGTTAAAGTCGAGACAGGTTGTTACAGTAAAAAATAGTGATGCCTATGAGAAGGCAGATTTGAACAAAAAAACAAGGCATAATGGTCCCCCAACAAAAGAAGAAAACATGTTAAAATGATAGAGATCAAATTGATAGTTGAAATCTTTGCACCAATAAAAGAGAGCTTAACTATAAGCCATGAAGAGAACAATGACAAAACAGTTTGAATATCAATGCTTCTAAGAGATATTGATAAGATTAGTGTTTGACAAAACAATATGCACTGCAGTTCTCGAAAGATAACTCTTCAAAGTCATAAAAAGGCAATAATACACATGTGAACACTTACTCATGATGCAACTGTGATGTATCAAGGTAAGGAAAGAGGATTGGTGATAACCACCTTGAAATCATAAAACCAAGCACTTAATCTTAAAAGCATTTTCAAGGTTAACAAGACTTTTAATAATCCATTGACTTTAAGAGACAACACTTCCTACATAACAAGAACATAGGACAAGACTTCCAAAAGACAAGGCACAAGCCTTGGAAGAGAAGTTAACTTGGTGAAGAACTTTGAGTGAGGCACCAATTTGAGAAATGCCAAGGTCATTGGAATGAGGGTGAAATTTTAATGAATCACCATTTCATTTTTTAGACTTTTTTGAAACATGACCTGCTGAGGGGATCATGAAGCACTACACATGACATTGCATGAAAGACCAAAATAAAGGGATTTTCCCATTTTTGATGGTATACTATTTCTTTTGAAGACATCCCTATGCTTACAACACTCTCCCAATTGAATTTGTTTTTAATTTGGGGAGTGGACAAAAAGAAGATGAGAATTGACACTTGGTTCATATTATAGAGTAAGTAAAGTCACTACCACTCAATTATGATCAAAGTAACATTAAATTCAAAATCACTTCAAGATTTGGATGAGTAGAAAAATGATTTAGTAGAGGTCATCTGAGAGAATAGGGAGAACCATTGACATCACAGTGAATAATTATCCAAGGTTAATCCACATATTACTAATAATGTATGATAGTTAAGAGATGTATACAGAGAGTAAAAATGAAATTATCTGATGAGATAACTATCTACACAAAAACGTGCACAAAGACTAGACAAAATATTCAACTCTTGGAAATCAGGCTATACAACCTATTCAATTCATGTCACAAAGACTAATAGACCGTCAAAGATCTTCATACCTTCGATTATCTATGGCTTTAGTGAAGATGTCAGCTAGTTGTTTTTCAGTTGGCACAAAGGTTAAGTTAAGGATTTTACCTTCCACAACATCTCTAATGAAATAATGCCTTATATTTATATATTTTGTTCTAGAATGCTGAACAGGATTCTTAAAGATACCAATAGCACTCATGTTATCACTATAAAGAAGAAAGGTGGATTGAGAGATATCGTAGTCACTGAGCATTTGGTTCATACATATTAATTAAGTGCAACAACTCCCGGCAACCACATATTCTACCTCGACAGTTGACAAAGAGACACAATTTTGCTTCTTGCTATGCCAAACAACCAAATTGTTCCCAACATAGAAAACTCTCCCAAAGGTACTCTTTCGATCATCAATGCACCCAACCCAATCAACATCACTGTATCCAACCAAGTTGGTGTTGGTGTCATGTGTATATTATAGCCCAAAATCAGGAATTCCATCCACATATTTAATAATCTTCTTAATTGCTAGTAGGTAGGACTCCTTAGGATAATTTTGAAATCGAGCACACACCCCAACTGGGAAGGGAAGATCCGGTCTACTTGCGGTCAAATAGAGTAGGCTCCCAATCATGCTTCTATACAAAGTTTGGTCAACATCCTTGCCACTCGAGTCTTTGTGAATTTTGGCATACGTACTCATTGGTGATCTTGTGGCCTTTGATCCTTCAAGAAAGTAGTTTAGTTCACTAACAAGGCTCATTTCAAACTCACTGGTCATCCTTTTCTTGTTTGACTTGAAATCCAAGAAAGTAGTTTAGTTCATTAACAAGGCTCATTTCAAATTCATTGGTCATCATAGCAATGAGCTACTTCACAAGAGAATCAGAGGTGGATCCTATAATAATATCATCCATATATACTTGAGTAATCACAACATGAGATTTCACATTCTTCACAAAAATGAATTGTCAACTGAGCCACGTGTGCAACCATGAGCAAAAAGATGAGAAGATAATATGTCATACCATGCATGTAGGGCTTATTTAAGACCATAAAAGGCCTTCCTCAATTTATACACCCCATTTGGCCTGTGAAAATCTTCAAAGCCCTTTGGTTGCTCCACACAGACCTCTTCATTAAGATATCTATTAAGGAATGCGGTTTTGACATCCATTTGAAATAGCTTGAATTTTAAATGGCATGCAATAGCACAAAGAAGTCTGACATATTCAAGACGAGCAACAGGAGCGAAGATTTCATCAGAATCAATACATTCAAGTTAAGAGTATCCTTGAGCAACAAGTCTGGCCTTATTTATGATAACATTTCCTAACTCATCAGACTTGTTCTTGTCAATCCATTTAGTGCCGATAACATTTGTGTCTCATGAACAATCAACAAGGGACCAAACTTCAATCCTTTCAAACTAATCCAGCTCTTTCTACATTGCTAAAATCCATTCCTCATCAATTTAGGCATTTTGAATATTTTTAGGCTCAATTTCGGACATATAGCACACGTTGGCAACTTCATCAATAGGACCTACTATTTCATCATCCCAATGACTTCTGGCCTACTTTGACTTGTCCTTGAACATGGTATGGGAATCTTGCTCAAAAATAGATACACTTTCTGTGTCACTGTCTGATAACTCATCTGACTCAACAGAAACATTAACTTAATCCTTTAAGGGAAGAGAGAACAAATCAACATTGTCAGCATCAGAAGCAGGAAGAATGATGAAGTCATCAACTTTGACATTTATGGATTTCATAATGGTATGTGTGAAGATTGTAAACTCTATAGGCTCTGCTTGTGTTAGAGTATCCCAAAAAGACTCCTTCATCACTCTTTGTGTTAAACTTGGCTAGGTGTTCCCGATCTCTTAAAATATAGCAAACACTACCAAAAACTCTAAAGTACTTCACTATTGCCTTTTTACCTCTTCAGAGTTCATAGGGAGTCACATCAGTTCCTGGCCTAAGAAACACACGATTTAAGATGTAAAATGCAGTGCTCATAATTTCGGCCCAAAAGTGCTTTGCTAGATTCTTGCTATTCAACATCACCCTAGTCATCATAATCAGAACACGATTTTTCCTTTCAACAACCCCATCTTGTTGATGAGTGATAGGAGTAGAAAATTCATGTTTAATGCTATATGTAGTACAAAATTCATCAAATTGAGCATTCTCAAATTCAATACCATGATCAGTTCTGATTCTGACAAGAGAGGGATGACTGTACATAGATTCATTCATCATTACTTAATACATGGTGAGGAACTGTTGAAGAGTATCTAATTTTTCCCTCAAGAAACACATCCGAGTATACTTAAAAAAGTCATTCACGATTACAAGAATATACTTTCCCTCCAATAAATAGTGTCTGGATTGGGCCAACGAGGTCCATATGCACTAATTGTAGAGTCTTGGAGGTTGCAATATCATTCAACCTTTTGTGAGCTACTTTGGTCTGCTTTCCTAATTTACAAGTCCACAAACATAGGAATCAAATACTGAAATATGAGGTAAACCCCTTATAGCTTCACGAATAAACAACTTATGAAGATCTTTGAAGTTTACATGGCCAAGTCTTCTATGCCACAACACACTAGCATCATCAATTGTTTTGTTGCACTTTGAGGAATCACCAACCTTTGAAGCATCAAGAATGTAACAAGTGTCATCAGATCTTGGAAGAACCATAATATTCTTTCCATGTTTATCCACAATTCGACAACCTTTCTTAGAAAAGCAAACTTCGTCTGCCACTTTATAATATAGTTAGCTAATGCTAATGAAACTTGACTTCAAACCTTCCACATAACTAACGTTCTTAAGTTGAGGTAGATTAGGTATATTTACAACCCCTTTGTAGAAATTTGGGACTTATCTCCATTGCCAAAAATAACACCACCACCATTGAAAGGTGAAAGAGATTGGTAGACATCCTTGTCTTTAGACATGTGACGAGAACACCTACTGTTGAGGTAAACCACATTTGGCTTAGTGGCAGAGAGTGCATTGAGAACAACTAAACATCAATTGGAGACTTTTTGAGTCTATTTAGACCGAGGCTTCATACTTCCCAAACTGGATGACTGCATAAGTTACGCAATTTTGTTGACTTTAGTGACCAGTCGGTCCACCTGATTCTTCACAGAGTAAAGTATCTTGCACTTCGGTCGAATGTGGCCTAATTTACGATAGTGATGACAGGTGGGAATAAATCTAGTTCTTGAACTTGAATTGACTTTAGATATTACAGGAATATATTCTTTCACAAATTTTGATTGTGTGGTTATTGAGCATGAGGGACCTTCTACATATCCAAGACCACATTTGTCACCATGTGGTTTCCCAACACTCAACATCTTGTCAATTTTTTCAACTCAATGGTAAAACTAATAACTTTATCATTTGCCTCGTTTAATTCAATTAGTTGTTTCTGGTTAGCCTCATGATACAACACATTATTTGCCTTTAACACATGAATTTGATTCATCAAGTTTTCATGAGATACCATCAAGCTTTGAACTTGAGCTTCAAGACTAGCAATAACATCATCTTTCTCATCTTTGTCATTAAGATTAGACTCCTTTCCATTTAGCTCCTCGACATGAGTCTCAAGAGAACCAATCTTTTCATCCAGTTCATATCTGACTAGACAAAGATACTTGTTTTCCTTTTGCAACTCAGTAATCTTCTTAGTCAACTCCATCATCTCCACTTTTGTAGTACAGGTCTCATCAAAGAAAGTATCATACTTAATGCATAATTCATCATAAGTCATCTCCTCACTATCGTTTGGTACAATATCATCATCACTTAGAGACATTTCTTGGATTGGAGCAACAAAGCAACAATATTTTCTTCATCATCTGATGACTTGTTAGACAAGACAAACTCTTGATCATCACTATCACACACATCACCAACAACCTCACAGTTCTCAACAGCATGAAGGGCCACTTCTTTTCTCTTCTTGGAGTCACTTTCATCCATGCCAAGCTTCATCTCGTAAGTGATGAGTTTTCCAACCAATTTTCCAAGCTTGATCTCATTTAAGTTCTGAAACTCTAGAATGGCAGCTTCTTTGCATGAAATCTCTTAGGCAAGCATCTCAAGATCTTTTGAACAAATGTTGTTTCATCAATAGGCTTCCCTAACCCCAAGACTTTATTTGTTAACATTTCGACTTTCTCATAGAAGACCGAGAAAGTCTCAGACTTGAGCATTCTCAAATCCACAAATTTTAAAAGAGTCATATGGAGCTTTAGATGTCTCACTTGTTTGTCACCTTCATGAAGTATTTTAAGTTTGTCCCAAGCTTGTTTGTTAGTTGTACAGTAACAAATATGAGCAAATTGATTAGATGAAATGTTAGAAACAATGGCATTTCTTGCTTTCCTATTTGCCATGGTAGAAGAAATTTCTCCTTAAGTCCATTCACCCCTGGGCGTAACCATAAATTCACCATTAACATTTCTTGATGGTGCCCTCCATTCCAAGGTAAGATAGTCAACGTTAACTAAATCTTGAGCTTCCAGAAAGATTTGAAACTTTTCATTCCATGTAGCATAATTAGTTTCATCAAAGTATGAAGGAGAATTCCAAAAGGCAGCAAAACGTTCATGATCAATGGTGAGATTCCACCCAATACCAGTCACTCCTAGAGATCACTCTATGTATATCTAGAGTAAGGCTCTGATACAAATTGAAATTGGTACCAGGCAGAATATCCTGCAATTTAAAATTCGATATATGCTTGATTGACTAGTTAGCGTCACCGATCAGCTAAGGTCAGATTTGTTAGTTTACCAAAACTGAGAATAAACAACTATACCTGGTTTACTAACCTAACTTTAGTTAACAAGGGTTTAGTTCGGTGTATTTTTAAACTTTATTAAACTTAGTTGAAAACACATATCTATTTACAAATGCTAGAGTCATTATGTAACATGCAAATTAACAAGATATGTGAACGAGAATGACAATAATCAACATAAGGAGTTTTTGGCCCGAAAAAAAACCACCTCTGGGTTAAAAAACCGGGGAATCACTGTTGAGTCTAATAAGCTCATATTTATATATATTTTAATCAAATTCACTTGTCTTTTCTTAAGATATTTACTTTGTTTTTGTGTTTTGTAGGATTTGTCAAGCAAAGAAAAGAAAAATAGCACAAGTGGGATTTTAAGTAACAAATTCGTCAAAACTGCTTGTGCAGGTCAGCTGACTTTGGAAGCAAGTTATGAACAGCTCATAATGAATTAGAGAATGAGCCTTATATTCTTGGAAAGCTACAGATGTCTATTTTCCGCGGATTGTTAATATCATTTTTCTAGAAGAAGTTATGGCCATTTTAACATTGAAAGGTTCTTAAGAGGCTGGGCAGTTTGTAACTGACAAGAAAGCATTGAAAGCAATAAATCTAATAAATCTAGCAGCCAAAACTAATGCAGCCAAGAACAAGCCAGCTGACAACTATTCAAATATCAAAGGAAATGGAATTAAAGATGAGGATTAAGCGGGAGTAACTGGCATAAAGGCTACCTAAAGAGTTACAATTATTTTACCATTTCCTCTCACTTATTGTCATCACTAAATGGCTGTTAGTGGGGTGAGTTATGGAGAATAAACTAGGGCAGCAAGCAAGAACAAAAAGGCTGCAGGTTGAAGTGGCAAAGTGAAAAAAAAACAAAAAATAAAAATAAAAAAAAAGAACAGAAAGAAAAAACAAGGTTGCAGGTTGCAACGGAAAGGAAGGAAAAAAAATACAAGGCAACAAAATTGGGGAAGGAAGGAAAGGAATGAGGAAATCTTGGCATTCTTTTCTTTCGGTTTTATCTTCTCAAGCTCATGTCTTTCTTTTCGTTTTATTTGAGAATTATGTGTAACTAAATTTTTAGTAGTTAGGGGCTGTTTTGAAGCCCCGAATATGTTTGCAAGTTTGTTATGACATTTCGTTTGAATTACTTTTATGAATGGATGAAAATTGGTTCACTACTTGTCTCATTGATGAATTCTTTATGTGTTTTCTACGGATGCATTCTTAGTAAGCATATCTAGGATTCTAACGCTATGAATATATGTGTGCTTGCCCTTGTCGAATGAAGACCTACATATGTTCTAGAGTAGTACTTGTTAATTGCGATTAATATGTGAACCAATTTCTAGGATAAGTAAGACAACGCCAGTACTTACAATGCCTTGTGATGACTCAAACTCTTTTCGTTCTTAATGATTTCTACTTGTTAAATCTATGAACACGTCATTCTAGATTGCATGTTAGGGACTAAGTTAAGTTGAAAACGCCATTCTCTTAACATGCTACATAAGAAAAAGTAATAGGTTGATTTCTAACACTGAGCCAACTTGAGCATCTTCATCCGGAAATAAAAGGAATTTGAATGAAACATAACATGTTTGCATGATTATTTGGTGGTTGATTGCAATTCCCCTAACTCGTTTTTATTAATTTGTGAACTACTTAAAATCTGTTTCTGTCCTGTTTTTATTTGATTTAATTTAAATAGCAAATCAACTCCAAAAATCCCAAAAATTTGTGCAAGTGTACCTATGTGTGTCTAGTGTCTTCATATAAAATTTCGTAGACTTTAGATAAGTGTACGTCGGTCTAATAATTAGTTTTTCATGGCTGAACAGTAAGGACATCAACCCAGTTGTTGTGACATTTTAAGTAGTTAGATAAAACAATCTTCTGCTGGAATGACCCTTATTTTCATATGCTACAATAGACAAATCTTAGTGTTAATAAGGAAAATCAATAGGACATTTGTGTGCTACTTTGTGGTGTGCTTTTAATCCTATCAGAGTCCAATTCACTAGTGTAAATAAAGGTTGATACAATGATCCACACAAAGCTCAATTCCTAGAACCCTATCTATGGAGCAACTTTACTTTCGTGCAACCTTGCCTTACACGAGATGAACTCCTACGGTCTTCACGAAGTGGCAGCTCCTTATGAACTCATCACCTTGTGGCATCGAGAACCAACAAAACCAATGCAAATGATATGACAATGATGGTTATGTAAAATCGGGATTCAATGACCAGTTGGTTTCTCCAATCAAACATTTGAAGAAGAAAACTGATGTGAATCCTAAAAACAGGTCTATATAAGGATTTGAAACTTAATTCAAGACCATGAAAGCAATGTAAACCTACTTCTTAATGATTGGTGTTTAATGCCTGAAGAACGTTTGACAATTAGGGTTTCATAAATGGAGAAGAGGCAAGCTCAAAGCTCTCAAAGCAACTCCCACACTCTAAAATAAATTCTAAATCCATAAAAACAAAAATAAAAACCCTAGGGAACAAATATACCCAAGGATATCTAATTTCCATTAGCTAACTTGTGCCTAGGACATAATGCAACACGAATATAGATATGAAATGCACATGCATGAACAAACCTTCTGAAATGAAAAATGCTACATCTTGAACATTTAATCCAGTGGCAACAACCCATAAACAGAGTATAGCCTAAAACTATATTGAGCATGTGTGAGGTTCAATTACAATATTTGGCAAAGAAAGCCAAATATAAAAGTCTTGACTTCGCATATATCACTAAAGGGATAATTGAAAGTAAGTTTCTATTCACAATTAATTAGTAAGAGTTCTAATCGCCCACTACCTTGCCAAAAGGAACCTAATGGATCACACACCGTATAAGATAATGATTAAAGGATAAACGAAGATGAGTAAGGACAATTAAATAGTTGAAATGTATAAGGTAAGGATTAACTAATATGTTAATTAATCATACTAAAGGTTCGTATTAGTCTAAGTTAGTTTTAGGTTTTGCAATCCAAAATAAGTTTTGGTCCACAGAGGCCATTGAGTTTAAGTTGTATGACAACTAAAAAAACTGAGAAATTAGCCCAAAAAGGAAGCCAAATAGCAAAGCGTTGATTTGAAAACCGGGGCTTCTGGAAAGGTATGGTGAGCCAAATCGGAGCTTAGATAACTTTTGCGCTATTTCCAACTACATCATTTTTGCCTTTTTTTTTTCAATTTTTTTTATTCTTTCTATTTTCTGATTTGCCTTTGTACGAACCTTCCTTCTTCATTCACAATTTCAAACGAAGAATCACGCTTCATTCTTGATTTAGGACGAAAAATCACGCCATCTTTACTCTTGATTTTCTTTTCCTAACTTGGAGGGTTTGACCTATGTGAGGATTATATTCCCTCGTTATATTGAGCATCAACTTGACAAACTTCAGTCGCATCCATGGCTTCAAACACCTTCGCCATCCCAAGAAAATTATCCAATCGATCATCGTTAGGATTCCTCAATCAGTGCTCTCGCCGTCTTCTCTGATGATTTGTAGAAACCTCTAAAATCAGTGGTTTAGCCCTTTAGGTGAAAGGTTCTGCAGTATTGATCCACACTCGTCATCTTATAGTGAGGCTTGGAAGACAATGAATCAGAAAGTAAAGGGAAACCTTATCCTTAACAAACCTTATCTAATCCTATCATATCCTTATTCTATCTTACCTTATCTCCAGCTGCAAGGGGGATTCCTTATCACATTCAACCATTTCTAATCTGATTTAAGGAGTCTTAAAACACTGCAAATAACTCAATCCTTTTCCACCACAAAGTAGGCCATGCCCTAGCCCTATAAATACAAGTTATTACCGCAGCTTTCAGTGGGGAAAAAAGATAGAAAAAATAAAGAGAAATAGAGATGTACTGCAACCTTGGGAGGAGAGGAGGAGCCAAATCTGCCATCTAGGAGAAGGGGTTCTGAATCTGCCATTGCTGGAGCTTTTCTGGATCTTTCTCTCCTTAGTTTTAGTTTCAATGTTTAAATTAGATTGTTTTTATTTAGTTATGATGAACATGTGTAACTAAATTTCTTTTTAGCCCGAGGTGAATTCGAAGCCATGAACATATGTTTTATATGAATTGATTACATCCAGTTATTGTTTCATAAAGCATGAATGCGATTTACTTATCTGCTTTATAGAGAACTTATTCTTGTATGTTTATTAAGGGTGCACAGTTAGTTTGGATGCAAGGATTTGATGCTAGAATATAAGAGAATTTCACCTAATCGTTATGAACTTATATTTGCAAGTAGTAAAAGTCACTAGTCATGATTGAGTTAATTAAATTCTTTGCAGGAGTATCATGTTTTTCATAGTTACAAATGCTTCATCAATGCTTATGATTTTCACATAACTTAATGATCTTTGATATGTATCTCTATCATGCTATTCATATAGGGAACCTGATAAGAATAATTTAATTGCGTTGCTGAGTCCAATTCAATGAAATTAGGAAAATCTGAAAGTTAATTAGTGTTGTTCACGATTAATTTGGGGCATTGTCATTCATGGTTTATAGGAATAATAACTAGAAATCGATTTGTATGCATATGTTTCATGTGTGGAGAAGAACCCTCTAGCTAGCATTTCACCTAATTTTCATTCATACTTTACTTTGTTTGATGAAATTTACTTTAGTTTCTTAAATTCGTCCAAAAACTTCCCCTCTTATTGTTTTGTGTCAGTTTAGCCTAGTTTTCAGTTTTTAAGTCTAATTTGTGTTGATTAGCACCCCTTCTAATCCTCGGCCTAGAATGATCCCTACTTACTCATACTACAACTGTCTAAAAAGGTTTTAGTTTGTGTGTTAGTTTTTACCACATCACATCTGTAAGGTTCCTCAGCAGAGTTATGATCAATTCTAAGGTAATAATCTCATGAGCCACTTGCTGGTTAACCAGATTCTGCATAAATTTAATGCCATCTAACTGGGTCTTCTGCTTCTGCCTCCAACATAGCCAAGTTCTCAGGGTTTTCTTCAAATTCTTCAATTTCACACTAATAAATTCTGCAACTTGGTATGATCACAAGAATAATACAATACATATGCCCTTTTTCTTGTTTTCAACCTGAACCAGATTCACCACTTCAAGCCATGAGGCCCTCGGAGTGGTTTAAGAACCCCAAGAACATTTTGATTGTGGCCTGGTGGGTTCTAGGGTAACGACGGTTTTTGGTGTACCTGCTAGGCAAAGACGGAATGAATGCAGACGGCTTGGACTTTTTCCTCCTTGTTGAAATCCTTAACTGCAATTAGAGCCATAATGTTATGGGTCTCATCTGACTGTTGTTTTTTGGAGTTGGTTGTGCTTTAATCGGAGATAGAGAACTCACTGGGCTCAATGGTATAAAGCCAAACTTCCTCTTGACCATGCCATTTTTGGGACAACAATTTTGTAGCTTCCTTTAGGATTTTTTGCGAAACAGAAAAAGGTTTGGACAACAATTTTGTAGCTTCCTTTAGGATTTTAACGATAATTATTTTTATTTAGCCTTTTTCTCCCTTTTTTTGAAATATCTTTTTACTTTGCTTTTTCTTTTGATAACTATTTATCTACAGGTGAAGTCACCATCTCCGAGCGGGGCTATATAAGACGGAGTAGTGATGCCACCATCGCTCTACTCTGGGTACTAGGCGGTGTCCTAGCGACTTTGTTGGATGACTGTGCTTGTTTTGCAAGACACGTGATTTGATCAGGATACAGACATAATCAGATCTTATGGGTCTTGGAGTTCCTACAACCTAGGGATTGATGTGCACTGCAGGTAACCACAACTCCTAAGAGAGTGAAATATCTACTTTTAGATATCTTCTAGGATTATCCCAGCTTAGAACAAGGATTCTATCCTAAAAAAGTCTATTTTCCCACGGTATAAATACACCCATCTAAAATTCATCTATGGTAGCACAATCTAAACACTTGAATTCTCTTGCCCACTACTTAAGTTTAAAATCATTTACTAACTTGACCGTCGGAAAGCCTTTGGTAGAACTTATATTCTTATCTGCTAGATCACTATACCTCGTAGAAGCTATGTCTAAAAGAACATCTCATGGTCAGGACACAGGCAATGGAAACAAAGCTGCCTCCTTTATAAGTCAAGTTCGGGAAGATACCTAAAAAGATGCACACATCAGTGAGAGATCTTAAAAAGAAAATGCAACCAAGGAACGAGCTAGGCACTCTAGATAGATGAAATGATAAAAGTTATTGAAGACACCATCATTCATCCTTCATCTCGAAGTCTCTGTCCTTCTGGTTCCTCCAGAGACAATAAACCCGAACCCAAACCACCTGACTTCAAAGCTTGTCCTAACAAAGGGCATTGAAGGAATGTTGAAGATCTTAGGTTCACCACTACACCACTATTCGGGGCAAAGATCTTTCCCTAACAACAATTGTTGGAGTAGATTTTGGCCCACTAAGGAGTGAAACCTGTATAGGCCAAAGATAAGAAAACACTGTGAGTCCAAGGGCCTAGTTTTTTGCATGAAGGCTCCAATGGTAAAGTCAATTACGATCATAAGGAGGGTGTCAAGTTTATTTCTAGGGTGTTATTAGCTTACCTACAGTGAGGAGTCACGAGGCATATTTACGGGTCCTTCATAGAGTTAGTTCCGATCATTCGACATTCCCCTTCGTGGCCAGAAATCAAAGGTTTGATGAGAAGACTGTTCTAACGTACAGACGCCACATCAGAGAAAGACATTTTGTCTATTCTCCATCATGGGTGGGAATAGCGGTTGTTACAAATTAAGCCGCCTGACACATTATTGGCTTAGAAGGTATTGTGCCAACTAGCCTGCACGGCCTAGTACATGGACAACTGGCTGATTTGTGTATGTTTGTTGAGAGTGCACGCTTAATTTTCATGCATGAATATGACGCTAGAATATAAGTGAATTTCACCTAATAGTTATGAACTTATATTCACAAGTAGTGGAGGTTGCTTATAAACAATCGTGTTAAATGAATTCCTGGCAAGAGTATCATGCTTTTCATAGTTACAAATGCCTTGTCGATGCTTATGATTTCCAAAGAACGTAATGATTCTAACCCGTATCTTTATCTTGCTGTTCATATATAGAACTTGTTAGGAATAATTTGGTTGCGATGCATATTCATCCAATTCAATGATTCTAAGGAAATTTGAAGGTTAATTTAAGCGGACCTAATTAACTTGGAGTGTCGAGGTTCATAATTCATCGAAAGACCAACTGAAAATCAAATTGTATGCAAGTGTGACATGTGTGGAGAAAAACCTTCTAGCTAGCATTCATCTATATTTTCATCACATTCATATTTACATTCTGCCTCTTAATTACAATCTGTGCATTTAGTTTAATTTCGTTAAAACCTCAATCCCCCTTTACTTTAGTGTCCAATTTAGTTAGAAAGTGTCTTAGTTTGTGTTTATAAATGTTTTGCATTCTTTGAGTCTTTTGATTTGTTTTAGTGTTTTATTGTTTAGTTTGCATTCTTTGAGTCTAGTTTAGTGTTTTTAACGTTTGTTTTACGTTTTTGAGTCAGTTTCCAAGTGATTTAGTAATCCCTTCTAATCCCCGGTCTAGAACGATCCCTACTTGCATCTTTACTACAATTGTCAAAAGAGGGTTTTAATTTGTGTGCTTAATTAGTTCGCATCACTTACCCCCACTGCCTATAAGGTCACGTATGCTTTCAAGTGTTTAAATAAGATTTACAAGGCTGGTTGGGTCTTCCTAAGTTTCAAGCTTTGTATCTGTTGAAGAGCATTTTCGCAAGTCTGAGATACATTTTCCAAAGCCGTCATGTCGGATGATGGAATCGAATCTGGATTAGTGGCTTGCCAAACAAGGATAAGGACTACGATCATGATGTACTCCGTGTCATAGGGAATTAGGAAGGTGACATAAATGGCCCTCGCATTCTTGTGATATCTGATGCCTCATCTGCTATCTTCAATTCTACTTGCTATATTGGAGTCGTGGGGCACCTCTGATTGATCATGCTTTCATTGTCATACCTAACATTCATAAAGATTGATTTATGATTATTCATCCAGACCGAGATTCTCTCGACGGACTGAAGGATGTTACCAAGTGGTGCCCTAGAGAGGTGGTACCTGATAGGGTTGACAATTATTTGGTTGTGAAGAAGCTAAACAGAGTTATCGAAGTTCCTAAAGGCGACTAGTCAAAGACAGAGTTATCTCATTTTGCTGGCTCTGGAGCACATGCCACTATGAAATCCTACAGTGGTTGACTTTTGATGGCTGTTTGGGTTTGTATACTATTCTGTGTTGTCCCAGCTTTATGACCCATTTATTCATTATCGTGGAGCTATCGAGGCCATGAAGGATTGACCGGGGTAGGAACTCTGTCACCACAATAACTCGACAAGAGTTAAAATAAGGCCTCAGTTTTCTTGCTACCATGACCAGTGCCAAAATTAGCTTCTCCATCTTTCGATACCTTGTTTCTGGTACAAGGAAAGCCTTTGAGATAGTATACTGGCTTTTGGCCTTCCAAGTCTTCTTGGACCAGAACAGCACTTACCGCTGTCTCGAATATCGTTAAATATAAGTATAAATCATCTCCAAGGACATGCTTTAAGAGAATGAGAGGTGAAGACAAATACTCCTTTAACTTGACGAATGCCTGCTCGTATTCTTCATCACACAATAGCCTTTGTTCGTTTAATAACGTTAAAGAAGGTTTCGCACTTATCAGTTAATCTGGACAAGAATGTACGAAGTGTTGTTGCTTTCCCCATGAGCCTTTGAATTTCTTTCACCGACCTGGGAGACTGTATATCAACAATCGCTTTTATTTGATCAAGGTTGACCTCAATCCCTTTTTGCATTACTAGGTAGCCTAAGAACTTCCCACTCTAGACACCAAAAATGCACTTCTTCGAATTGAGCTTTATTCGATATTTGTAGAGTAAATTGAATGACTCCGCCAAGTCTTCCAAGTGATCGGTCTTTTTCTTACTTTTTACCACCATGTCATCGACCTAGACCTTCCTGGTCTTGCTAATTTTTCTTTGAAAACCTGACTTACCAGTCGTTGATAAGTAGCTCCTACATTCTTTATTCTGAACAACATCACTTTGTAGCAATGTGCCCTTGTCCATAAACAATGGATGTTTTTTTCCATATCAAACTCATTCATGCGGATCTGGTTATAACTATTGTACGCATCCATGAAGCTAAGACTTTCATGACCTAAAGTGGCATCGGTGAGTTGGTCAATCCGTGAAAGTAGGAAGTTATCTTTGGGGTACGCTATGTTTAGATCAGTAGTCCACATAGACTCTCCATTTGCCATTCTTCTTTTTGACCGACACCATTTGGCTAGCCACTCCGGGTGATGCACATTCACTACAAACTCCGCATTAATAAGCTTGTCATTTTCAATTTCAATAATCTTACCTCACTCTGGGCCATGATTTCTCTTCTTTTGTATGATCGGCTTGAAGTTCAAGTCCACATATAACTTGTGACAAATCACCTCCGGGTCGATCCTAGGCATATCTTCTTTCGAATAGGCAAAGGCGTCCTGATTACTCTACAAGAACCCCGTAAAAAGCTTTTTCTCATATGTCGAGAGCTTGGCACCAAACTTAGCCCTTTGCTCCAGCCTCTTTGGATCAAGGATTATGTACTCAGTGTCTTCATCCGCCTTGGACTCAGGCATGCTATCATCCAGGGGGTCGAGATCAATATTAAACTCTTTAATATTTCTCAGTGAACCTCTAGGTTTTGATTGCTATGCAATGTTAATGCCCGTAGTGGGTGACTCTGCTTGGTTAAGCTTAAGGATAAGGTTGAAACTTAAAACAACGTAAAAGCGGGTGCTTGCCTGGTCTTCCTGAATCCCCTTTACCTCGGTCGAAGTGGGGTACTGGATCACTTAAAGGTAGGTGGAAGGTACTACCCTTATAATTTGTATCCAGTTTCACGCTAAGATTGTATTATGGGGTGAATGAGCGTCCAACACGTGAAAATTAATCATAGGACTGTAGTGATCAACAACAACCGACAACTTGAGAGTTCCCCAAGTTTAGACAGGTGTCCATTCAAATGCCATCATAACCGACCGAGTTTTTGTGATGTCGTTGAGTAGCTCCATAAGCTCCATGGTGTCCTTGAAGAATAGGTTAACTCTAGCTCTACCATCTACAAAGGTATGACTTACCTTCCTGTAGGCTAGTTGTAGAGTTACAATGAGAACATCATTTTGCGGTGTGAAAACTTGCTCCATATCCCGATCTAAAAACATGATTATGTTGCCATCAATGGGGAGAGCTTTGTAAACGGAGGTTACCATCCTCAGTTTCTTGCAAGGGATCCTCTGCTTTTTTCGTGAGGTCATTTCATACTCTTAGGCCCCAATGTTGGCCTTTTCACAGGCTTCTCCTCTCCGTCGCATTTGTTCGCTGGAGTTGATCCCTTAGAGTCATCTCGTTTAACCTATTTTACCTTCTCAGTTACGAACTCCCAACAATGGTCACAGTCAAGTAGATTATCGATGAATTCTTTAAGGTTTCTGCAATTCCTTGTTTGTGACCACATGCTTTGTGGTAGTTGCAGTATTCTTTGGAGTTAAGATTTGAATTCACCATGGGACATGGCTTCTGAAGTACAACTTGTCTCTAATTTCATTTAGCACGTTGTTGAGGGACATGTTCTGCAGAGTGAAGGAGGACGAATCACTACGATGCTCGCCACGTGGCCCTGCGCGGTCCGAATGCCTCGATCGTCTTTCCTTGCTCTCGTTTTGCTTACACCGAGAATCATTTACTTTTTTGCCCAACGAGCACAAGATCGACAGAGGTCAAACTTCGATGGTTTCGCATTCGTCCAACTTTCCCCATCTTAGCAACTATCTCAACTACTTTGTTCGAGCACTTTACGAGTGTGATATACTCGTACTTAGGTTTGTGGAGCTTATGACTGAGTTTAAACTCGATGGGAAGTCCCTTCTTGAACGCAGTGGTGGCTATATAATCATCACATCTGTCCACCTCTGGGTACTCGGTATAAAATCTCTTTATGTAATCTCTGAGGATTTTGTTGTCCCTTTAACGAATCAAGAACAGGTTATCCGTTCCACACTTCACCTCATTGTATGCTAAGAAAGCCTTCATGAACTTGTCGCTGAGGGTTTTAAAGTTGGTGATAGATCTAGACGGGAGTTCGACATACCACTTCATGGTGTTCTTCTCCAATGTTGTGGTGAACATCTTACACATTAGAGAATCATTATGGATGTACAAGGCCATAGCATTCCGATACGACATTATATAGCTTCATGGGTCGAAGTCCCATTTGAAAATTTTCACCCCTGGTTGTGTGAACTTGTCCTGCATCGCTTCTCATGCTAGGGCATTAGAGAGAGGATCACCACCGTAGCATGGTTTTGTGCCTCCTTATGATGATGCCTGGCTTAGGCCATTAAGATCAAAATTTAGGTGTCTAAGATTGACTGAAGGAATCCTGGTCTGAGTCTTGCTCCCTAGTACTGCATGACTGGGGGGATCTAATGGTACCTCTCTTGCCTTCGAAAGAGTTTTTGCAATTGATAGGGCCTGGACTGGAGTTGGGACATTCGTGGGGACAACATTTTCCAAAGTGCCTACCATGGAGTAAAACCTGCACAGGCCAAGGACAAGGAAGCACCGTGAGTCCAAGTGTCGGAGAGAGTGGTTCCCGATATGGAGGGTTCGATGGCTAAGTCAGTTCCGGTCGCAAGGAGGGCGTCAAGTGTATTTCTGCAGTGTTCTTAGCTTACCTGCAGTGAGGAGTCGTGGGGCATATTTATAGGCCCTCCGTAAAGTTAGTCCACGACACCCGACATTCCTCTTTATGGTCAGGAATAAAAGGTTTGACAAGGATAGAAAGAACAAAGAAAGGTTTGCATTATAAAGGATTTGAAGACACAGAAAGAACATGCCCTCTTTTTACCCAGGAAGAAATTAAAATCAACTTTCTTCGGCGGCTCATTTCCCCTTACAGGTAGTGGAAGGTCCTCTGTATACGTTAGGTTCAAAATCGTGTCTGACATGCTCTTTTTGCTCCGTCTCCAAATCTGAAAGCTCGTTCAACAAGTGTTGAAGAGGAGAGAAGTCACAAGAGATCTTTTCATAGGTCTTGTAAACGTCCCAGCCTCTAGTGTGATCTCGCCAGGCATAACCAGAAAGATATCCAAAATCGTACGCCTCATCAAGTTCTTTGTCAATTAACTTTCAGTTCTCATACCGAAACATTGACATATCTGAAGTGTGTTTGTCAGAAAGCTGCTAGAGCTTCGTTATGTGTTTGTTCTCCTTGCAGTCTACCTCTTAACAAAGTTGCTCAACCTCCTGCAGAAGAGTCGACCGTTCTACCATCTACACGTCACGCTCCGAAACCAGTGTATGTTCCAACTCATCTCTCAAGGCAATTAAGGCCCAATCCGCTTTGACTTTTGCCTGGCGCTCTGAATTCAAGTCTTCCAACGGCCGTTAGAAGTATTCTCAATAGTCCTTAGGCTTTACCTTCTCTAGCATAGCTGCATCTATGTACTGGTATATCTCTGCTTCATGGCATCCTTTAAAGTGTGTTGCTCAGCCTGTATCTTCCTGAGCTTCAGTTGAGACAACATATGCTGCTCTGCCAACAGTCACGCCTAAATCTCCAAATCGCAGGACTGCTACAGCTCTGGATTTATCCCACTTGCTACAAAAGGGCCACCTCAGTCCACCCATTAGCCCGAGGAAAAAGATGTTAGACAAATAAGGAATATGGTTGGAGTCCTTGTGTAATTGTATATAATATTATTATTGGAAGAATAAGTCGTCCTACAGCCGTCCTACCTTGTCCTACCTACACACTAGCCGTCCTACAGCCGTCCTACCTTGTCCTACCTACACACTAGGACGGCTATCTTGTCCTACCTACACATTTGTATCATGTATATATATCCTTGTAATCTTGTAGAGAAAAATTAATGAGAAAAAGCATTCTTTTCCATATTTTCCACAAAGCATTCTCTTCCATATTTTCTACATGGTATACAGAGCAGGTTTATAACCCTAGCCCTAATTTTTTTTCGACAGCTTTCTCTGCCGTTCCCATGGCTGTTCGTGGCTCGTCCCGTCCCTCTTCTGCTCGTCCTCCCCTCCACTGCACCTACTGTAATTTTGATTATCATACCCGAGACACCTGCCATAAACTTCATGGCTATCCCGTTGGCCATCCCCTCCATGGCCAACCGTGGCGACCATCGCGCCGTGCCACTGCTTCCAGTTCTTCCCGCAGCCATGCACCTTCTAGTCTTCCCCGGCAGCCACGGTTTTCTGCTTCCCGACCCCATAATTTCACCCAGGCCCATCACGTGCAAGGCACCTAGGCCCCCGCCTCCTCTTCTACTCCAGCGACCCACCAAGTGTACGGGGCCCAGCCCACTTTGTATGACTTGCAGCTTGCCATGCCTGACCTCTCTGCTGAGCAGCACTCCCGTGTTCTAGCTGCTCTACGTGACACCACCGCCCCTCCTCAGGCCAATACCGTTCTCACTACTGATTTTGCCCAAGGTTTCTTACTTGTCACCTCTCGTCATGGTCAATGGATTCTTGACAGTGGTGCTACGGATCATATTACTTCTTCCGCTTCATGTTTGGTTAATCGTTCTCCTTCACATTTGCCGCCTGTTTCTTTGACTAGTGGTGTTTCCGCTCCCATTACTTTTACCGGCACTCTTCCTTTAAATTCATCAGTTACTTTGAAGGATGTTTTATGTGTCCCTAATTTCCGAGTGGACCTTTTATCGGTTGGTAAACTTACAGATGGATTATCGTGTTCCATAACCTTCTTTCCTTCTTGGTGTCTTTTGCAAGACTTGGTTTCGAAGGCGATGATTGGTGTGGGTAAGCGACGTGGCGATCTGTATTACCTTGTGGCCCTTACCTCTTTTCTCCCCACCCGTCAACCTCTCTGCAACATCATTACCATCCCCTCCTCCCTCTGGCATAGGCGTCTTGGTCACCCCTCCTCCACTCGTTTGCAAGCTTTAGCATCTAGCTCTCTTAATTGTACTTTTGATTCTAGTCATATTTGTGATGTTTGTCCGTTGGCAAAACAAACTCGTCAACCTTTTCTTTTGAGTTCAATTTCATCAACTTTCCCTTTTGCTTTAATTCATTGTGATATTTGGGGCCCGAATCGTCAATCTTCTCTTTCTGGTGCTCATTATTTCTTAACCATTGTGGATGATTTTTCTCGTGGGTCTTCTTCATGAAACATAAATCCGACACTCAACAATTAATTAAGGATTTTTTTGCTTATGTCACTACCCAATTCCGCACTACCATCCAATGCATTCGTACTGACAATGGTGGTGAATTTTTATCTCTTCGTAGTTTTTTCTCTGATCATGGGGTGCTTTTACAAACTTCTTGTGTTTATACCCCCCAACAAAATGGCGTTGTTGAAAGAAAACATCGTCATCTTCTTGAAACCGCTCGCGCCCTTCATTTTCAATCCCATCTTCCTATCAAGTTTTGGGGGGAATGTGTTCTTACCGCTACTTATCTCATCAATCGTCTCCCTACCCGTCTTCTCCATCATAAATCCCCATTTGAGGTTCTCTTTTCGAAAACCCCATCTTATGACCATTTCTGCGTCTTTGGTTGTCTGGCATATGCCACCTCTGTCACTCCCACCACCAAATTTTCCCCTCGGGCTCATCGTTGCATTTTTCTCGGTTATCCTCATGGAGAAAATGCCTATACCCTTTACGATCTCGACAATCACTGCATTTTCCCTAGTCGAGACGTCATCTTTCACGAAACTACTTTCCCTTATGCCGTTTCTCACCCTCCTATCCTATCCTCTTCGCCTACCCTACCCATCCCACCCCCTCTGGACTTTACATATAACCCACCCCTTCCTGCCCCGATGCCTCACCCTCCTCCACCTTCCTCCCCTTCCACGCCTCCCACAGATTCCCTTGCTGCCCCATTACCCGTTCCTCCCCATGCCCCTGCCCTCTCGGCATCCCCTCCTTCTCTCCCCGCTACTTCCTTACCTTTCACCCTTTTTACCCACAGACATCCCTACCCCCCCCCCCCCCCCCACTACCTACCAATCCTCCCCTTCCCCGCACCTCTTCCCGTGCCCATAAACCTCCATCCTATTTAAAAGACTACATTTGCTCGCAGGTGATTCTGCCATCCCACCCATCTTCGACTTCGCAACCCGGTTCTACACAAGGTACGCGATATCCACTTTGTAATTTTCTCTCTTATCACCGTTACTCTCCCAGGCATTTTTCTTACATTAACTCTGTCAGTCGGACTGTGGAGCCTTCCTCTTTTGCCGAGGCTGCCACTGACCCCAATTGGCAACGTGCTATGACTGAGGAACTTCAAGCTTTACATGCTAATGGTACTTGGACTTTAACTTCCTTGCCCCCTGGCAAAATTCCCATTGGTTGTATGTGGGTGTACAAACTCAAGCACAATTCTGACGGCTCTATTGACCGCTACAAAGCTCGTTTGGTTGCTAAAGGCTTCACTCAGGCTGAAGGTATTGATTATCATGACACTTTTTCTCCTACTGCTAAGATGATTACGGTGCGTTGTCTTCTTGCACTTGCTGCTAGTCAGTCTTGGTCTCTTCATCAGCTTGATGTTAATAATGCTTTCTTACATGGTGACTTACATGAAGAAATCTATATGTCTCCTCCTCCTGGTCTTCGGCGACAGGGGGAGAATCTTGTGTGTCGCCTTCACAAGTCACTTTATGGTCTTAAGCAGGCTTCTCGCCAATGGTTTGCCAAATTCACTAGTGCCATCATTTCTGCCAATTTTCAACAATCCAAAGTTGACTATTCATTGTTCACTAAAAAGTCTGGTATTTCTTTCACAGCTTTGCTTATTTATGTGGATGATATTGTGATTACAGGCAATGATGCTAGTGCCATTAATTCTCTGAAGTCTTTTCTCCGTGATCATTTTCGGATAAAAGACCTTGGTGATTTAAAATATTTTTTGGGTATTGAGGTTTCTCGTTCCAAACAAGGGATTTATATTTCTCAACGCAAGTATGCATTAGAGATTCTCAAGGACTATGGGTTTTTGGGAGCACGACCCATTGCTTTTCCTATGGATGACACAAAATTATCTGATAAAGGAGAACTTCTCAAGGATCCTGAAAAGTATCGACGATTAGTAGGTCGGTTAATATATCTCACTATCACTCGGTCGGATATCACCTATTCTGTGCATGTTCTAAGCCGTTTTATGCACGAGCCAAGGATATCTCATATGGATGATGCGCTTCGTATTGTTCGTTATTTGAAGGCTACTCCAAGTCAAGGTTTATTATTTCGTTCTGACAACCAGACCAAGTTAACTGCGTTTTGTGATTCTGATTGGGCAGGTTGCCCTATCACTCGCCGTTCGACTACTAGGTATTGTGTATTCTTGGGCGGTTCTTTGATTTCTTGGCGGACGAAACGACAGAAAACCGTTTCGCTCTCTTCAGCAGAGGCGGAATATAGGGCCATGACAGGTGCTTGTTGCGAGATAGTTTGGCTTCGTTTTTTGTTTAAGGATTTGAACATTCCTTTGGATGGTCCTTCCATTTTATTTTGTGATAATCAAACAGCGTTACATATAGCTGCCAATCCTGTTTTTCATGAACGAACTCGTCAGATTGAGATGGATTGTCACTTTATACGAGATAAGATTGTAGATGGCATAATAGAGACCAAGCATGTGGGTACGGCACAACAGTTGGCAGACTTGTTTACCAAACCTCTTGGGAAAGAAAAGTTTTCGGGTATGTTACGCAAGTTGGGAGTTCTTGACATCCACTTTCCAACTTGAGGGGGAGTGTTAGACAAATAAGGAATATGGTTGGAGTCCTTGTGTAATTGAATATAATATTATTATTGGAAGAATAAGCCGTCCTATAGCCGTCAAGCCGTCCTACAGCCGTCCTACCTTGTCCTACCTACACACTAGCCGTCCTACAGCCGTCAAGCCATCCTACAGCCGTCCTACCTTGTCCTACCTACACACTAGGACGGCTACCTTGTCCTCTACGGCTACCTTGTCCTCTACAGCCGTCCTACCTTGTCCTACCTACACACTAGGACGACTACCTTGTCCTACCTACACATTTGTATCATGTATATATATCCTTGTAATCTTGTAGAGAAAAATTAATGAGAAAAAGCATTCTCTTCCATATTTTCCACAAAGCATTCTCTTCCATATTTTCTACAAAAGAAACATCAAAAAACAAGTTTTGGCAAAACATATAAATGAGAAAATGAAAAATGAGAACATAAGTTACCTCTTAACTTTGCTTCATGATGTCTTAGAGAGATGTACTAATTTCTCTAAAATCAACAGGGGGAATCGTAGCTCGGAGAAAGGTGCAGGCAGAGTCAGCATTTCGAAGTCCACAAGTATCCATAGGAAGAGCCTCATGGTTAACCGAAGGGCGAATCAAATTGCGTAAAAATCATCGAAGAAGGTTAGTCCATTGAAAAAGGAAGAAGTTCAGCCTTATGTTTGATCGATGTACGCAAAGAGGGTGAAATAAATGATCCACCTACTAAGGAAGAAGGGGCATGCGTTTCAGAAACTTGGAAATAACTGAGGGGACTGTGCGTCATTTTCTCATAAGATGAATGTCCTCTTCTTCCCCTAGAATTCTAGATAGAACATCTCTTATTATCAATTGAGGTAGTGGGAAGCAACAATGGTTGTGAGGAAGAATTGTTGGGTTGCTTTCGCTTTTTAGAAATTGAAGACGAGGCTGCTTGTAGCATGGACGAGCTGATTTTTTTGTAAGCAAGCTGGGCTTCGAGCAATGATGGCATTGATAAGGGTGGTGGTGACTGTTAGTTGGTAGAGGCTATACTTTTATGACCTTCTATTGATTTTGGAGACAACAATATCCCCTAGTTAATTTAATAGATTTTTACTGGATTTAATGAATGTGACATTTTCAATAGGTTGGATGCTTATTTGGAATGATAAAAAAGGTTGACACAATTTGGAATGACACTAAAAGGTTGGGGGATTTTGGGAATGATAAAAAAGGTTGAGGCCATCACCTCCAATCCCAACGCAAAACCACTAACTCCACCTTACAATTCAAGCCATCAATATCGAGAAGAAGATCATGGAGGTTGCTGAAATAGTATGCACTGCCATGTTGTGGCCACCACCATCTTCACCGCTTACAAAGAAGAATTAAAAGTTTTACGAGCCGAGGATCGGTGTATGATAAAAATACATGAGCAAAAACAACCTTCTTTAAACCATATTTGAATTCTTAGCTCTCTATCTTTCTCTCTCTCTTTCTCTCTCTCTCTCTCTCTCTCTCTCTCTCTCTCTATCTCTATCTTTCTCTTATTAGAAGATTGCCCTCCTAATGTACTTTCAATTTGGGTACGCTTTCAATTCAATTCAAAACCCGTTTGATCATTGGGTTCCATAAAATGGGTATGGTTTAGTTGCAACTATAGCTAATCTAAAACCCCCTAACTTTTTAATGTTATTCTAAATTGGTCTCAATCTTTTTAAACATTCCAAACAAGTAACCAACCTATTGAAAATGTCACAACCATTAAGTCCCAATTAAATTTTTAAAACATAGATTATATTCAAAATCCACCATATCATGGTCAACATTAATATGAGTTGCCTTAAAATCTAAATTTCAAACGGAGATTATATAATATATGGAACCCAATCATGAAACGAATTTTCAATTGAATCGAAAATCTACCCAAATTGAAATTACATAAGGAGGGCAATTTTCTAATAAAGGAGAGGTTAAGAAAACAGATTTCAAGAAGTTTGTTTATGCTTTTGTGTTTTACTCGTACGTTGATCCTCGGCTAGTAAAGCTTTTAGTTCTTCTTTGTAGAAGGTGAAGATAGTGGTGGCTGCAACGTGGCAATCTATACCATTTCAGCAACCTCCATGACCTTCTTCTCGATATTGGCGGCTTGAATTGTAGGGTGGAGTTGGTAGTTTTGCATTGTTATTAGAGGTGATGGCAATGGTGGGGTGGTGGTTACTCTTTGCTGATAGAGGCTACACTTTTATGACCTTTTATTGATTTTGGAGACAAAGTATCCCCTAGTTAATTTAGCAGATTTTAACTGGGACTTAACAGATTTGACATTTTCAATAGGTTGGGTACTTAATTGGAATGATAAAAAAGGTAGAGACCAATTTGGAATGACACTAAAAGGTTCGTAGGGTTTTAGGTACCTAATCCTTTTTTTTAATACATCAAAACTATTGCTTCTGATTAAACTTCTTCTCTTTATATCCTTCTTGAATAATGCTCATTGATCAATCCATTATTGATATATTAATGCCAAGCATAACTCCATCCGTTTGTTTTTTTCTTTCTTTGCTTCATTTCCTTTCCGTAACCGACAAAGGTTTAATCACCAATTTATTATCTTGTGCCTCATCCTTTAATTGCTTTGCATCATTATCATGGTCTTGCACATTAAAATTAGTATAACATTAGTCAAAATTAAGCAAAATAGATATAAAACCTATTTAACCAGTTATACATAATAAAGCACAAATTCGATAAATCACTACAGAAAAACATTTAATGGTATAATCAAAGCACATTAGACATGCACTTTTGAGCAATCATCATATACAATTATACACTTCATTGTGGAGGCAAGGTATCACTAGCCGTCGACTTTGTAGTAAATCATATCCCTCCTTGGCTGAAATAGAAGACTTGAACAGTATGTTGAAAAGAACATGTCAGACAAGAGAGGATACTGCAAGAAAACGAACAAGGCAACTGGGACAAATGAAAATATAAATAAAAGATCCGGAACCCATCTTAATTCATGGTGACAAGATAAATAGAATGCTGTACTGAAAGCTACCATCATCGATGTTATAGATACGAAGAGTGATGTGAGTCCAATCATCAACTTTAACGGTAAGGATTTGAGAAAATCGTTTTCAGCATACCGCGATGTAAGGATGTACAAAAACATGAGGATTGCAGTTGATGAGGAAAAGAGTGCTACTCCATCAGATATGGTGAAGATTAGAAATGCTGTCTCTTTTACGAAATTCGGTGTTCCTTTATTATCAGATATACCCCCTGGAATGCTAAATGCGGCTGCAAACACTACAGTGGCGATAATAGTTGAAACAAGCATGCAATAATTTGCAGTGTCCTTCATCCATGATTCTCCCTTGCACAATAGATCCTTATGCTCACTAGTGAATAATTCTCGAGGTGTTTTGTCTTGGTTATTTTTCATGTCCATGAAGGGAGGTTGCACAATCTTCTCGACTTCCTGCCACATCAATGATTGATAACGAAATTAAAGAATGCAAAGAATTTCTAGGCGATTAAAGTTGATTATAAGATAATATTTAATCATACCTCAAACCATACTAATTCTCGTTGCATTTGAAGAGCCGCTCCAGACACAAGATTGAGTTGGTCTTGAGGTGCCAATTTGGCAGCTTGATGTAGAATGTTGTTATTCTCATTGTCAATATATGTTGCTATGATATCTTTGATGGAGCCTGTCTCATGCACTAGATTGAAGATACTCGCATGACGATGCAAGACTGCAATATGGAATATAGTCCGATTGTTGTCATCATATTCCCATAGCAACTCTGGATAAGAGTCAATAAGCACGGACAAGAACTCATAATTTCCTAATTTCACTGCATCAAAGACTAATTTTGAAGGCTCTCGTATCAGACGCATGACTTTGTCATCGTCATGTTTCAACATTTCTTTCCAAAGGTATTCGACCAGTTTCAGGGCCTCAGCTTGCTTCAAGTTTCTTTTGGAAGAAACCTTCATGCCTAGGAGTACTTTCACTGTAAATTAAAAATTTACAACATAAACAACAAGGTTGATATTCACAAGAACAGGCAAATTTCATACTAATGTGGGATGACCAAATACCATAGTACGGAAAGTTTATTTTTATATAACTTATCAAAGTTTGATTTTATAATTTTAGAGGAATTGACTCACATGTGTTCATAAGTCTACTGCACATTCCAGGAGTACTTTGGTCACCAAATTCTAAAGACTTTCGAGCTAAGACATGCAAGGCCGTTTCACGGTTGCCTTTGCGAGCCGTTGCTAATGTTCTATCATCTTGTAGTAGCCTCAGGGCTAAATCTGCAGAATGCACAAAGATTGAAAGAAGAAGAGGGGGTCGGAAAGAATGCTAATAATTTTTAAAAGAAAAGTAGTCAAGAAATAAAGATGTGTTTAATGTTTAACAAGTTCGAAGTATTTACCATAAAGATCATGATCGATACAGCAGAAGAATAGAAATCTGCGGCTCTGTTCATCCAACGTTTCATATGTTTTATGGTATAAATGCCACGCCATTTTAGACTGTCCAAACAAAGCAGCCACATAGAGCGGTGTCATTCCTTGACCACCTGGAATTGTTGGCAAGGACCTATTTTTTCGTATCAAAATCTCGGCAATTTCTACAGTTCCAGTTGTAGCAGCAAAGCTCAGTGCCGTATTTCCTTTAATGTCTTGAAGTGCCAAGTCTTCTTCATCCATCATTTTGACTAGTTCCTCCACAAAGTTAATATTGTTCTTTACTCCTGCTGCAACGTGAAGAACAGTTTCCCATCCTTTTGTTATGCTAGCAGTTAAGAGTGTTCGGTTGATATTTAATATGCCTTTGGTGGTATGCCAGTCACCTTTCATTGCAGCTTTGTAGAGGGGCATACACAAGTTCAAGTAGGCCTCTCCTGTGTTGGATAAAAGGGATGAAGTTAGATTGAGCGTATGATTGATTTGTTGAATGTAATACACACACACACACATACTAGGTTATTTGTGCCCATCTCACTTATTATTAGCCTATTTCGACAGTATGAATACTATAATTGTAACTATTTTCTTTTGCATCATCTAAAGATCCATTTTACATCAAATAAATGGACAATTTATCATCCTAATTAGGAGGTTACTTGTTATCAAACCCGTGGATTTGTTCAATACATATGAATGTGGCAAAATAAACTCCAAATTTTTTTTTTCTTTTTTACAAAGAAGATATTTTAATAATGATGAGGAAAATAAACATTTGTTATTATTATGTTTGTACAGTGAAAATGTGTTAATCATAACTGATCAAAATATTAGGTGCACGCATGTGGCGGAGCAATTATTATCAAAACTAATATACCCTTAAGTTTATGTATGGCATATTATAGTTAGGATACAATTCTTTGCTAACGCAAGATGGTGACATTTAGTACTATGGTCTAAAAGATTTCTCTTTACTTATACGTGCACAAGAGGTTCTAATTTGAATATTGTGGATAGCGAGTTGGAAATCAATTTATTTTTCAGATCATTATTAATGTAAATTTATCGTGTTATATAAGGAAAAAAAAAACCGTAAAATAGTCAAATGACGTTAATTTATGTACTTTACATATTGAAGAAGTTTAATAATATCCTAAATCTTTAATAAATATTAGGATAATGTAGTGATAAACTGTTTATCTGTTAGATTTACCACCACTTGCTCTCTTCACACCCTGTTCCTCTACTCCATATTTTGATCTTCACACTTTCAAGCAGTATCTATGATCGCATGCTACTACCTGTAACTTACCCTACCTCAGTATTATTAGATAATAGCAGTTCAAATAATTTTGCTGATTGTTTTGCCACTTTAATTAACCAACATGCAAGTACAACGGTTGTGCTTGTCAGGGCCAGCCCTGGCTCAGGGCTAGCTGGGCGATCGGTCTCAAAACTCAAGGGGCACCAAAAATTATTAGGGTAGTATATTCATACATACTTTCATTAGTGTATAAATTTTAAAAATTTGGCTAAACAAACAAGAACTTTAAGCAGAAGCAGGGATTTTTCGCTTCTTACTATTAACAAGAAGTTGTCGTGTTTGAAACTCAATGGTGTTCATTTTTCTTTCCAATTTTTTTACGATATTCTGTTTGGGAGCAATGCAAGAGGCACCTTTTTGCTTTTCCTTTCATGCCTTTCCCTTCACCATTTAACACGTGTTAAAAAATATGACATGTTTTTTTAGTCGTATATTGACAAGGTAAGTAAATAAGAAAAAACACCTCACAATTTATATAAAAGAACTTCAAAGTTTCAGTTAGAGGGAAAACATCTACTTGTAAGCCGGAGTTTTATGGTTCCTTTCTCTCAAATACAAAATAAATTGGTTATTCTATATTTCTACATTGTTGAGTTTAAAATGTTTTTCTAAGTGTTATTTATCAAAATCTTATGTGTGAAAACAACTAATTTTTATCATATGGACTTAAGGCATATTTTTTTATGTCTTCCTGGACCTCAAAACTCTCAGGACCGGCCTTGGTGTATGTGCCATATTTCGAGGATAATATATATGTGTACTATAACTTAGTCATATATATAGAATAATACTTGCATCTCTTCATAATAAAAAATAAAAAAAATCATATATGCATGGGATGTGCATGAAAGAGAAACATCGTACGTACTGTTGGTACTTTCTAGTAGATGACATGAAGGATGATTCAGTTGATGGATAGGTTCTGTAGAAGCGGGAATGTCGAGGACGACATTTTCAGCAACTGGAACGCCATTTACTGCCGCCATTTGAATCCCAGCTGGAGCAGGTATACTTTGTGCTCGTGGACTAGACATTTTTCCTAATTGAACTTGTGGGAATTAACGTAAACGCCTGTAAATTATTATATCTACACAGGAAAACCTGAATTAGCAAGTATTTTATACTGTAGCATGTTTCTAAAGCATTAAGCTACAAGTTAAATAGCGAGAGAACCAATAATAAGTGATATTTGATTTACATGTTTTATATTTACATTAGTATAGTGAGAGAACCAATTATGTTAATTTTTTTATACAACCATATATTTACACTAAGATGTGATAGAATATATCGAACTCGTTATCCATAATATTTGAACTCAAAATTTCTCACTTAAAAATACCACTAATTAAACTGTAGTACTAAGTGACAATTTTAATTTTATTTAAGAAAACAAGATTAAGTGTATTTCTTTCAGAAATACGGATGTAGTATATTGTTCATTTAGGAAAGAAAGGTTCTTTTTTTAGACAAAATAACCTCTAAATTGACATAACTCCTTATTTTGGTCTCTAACAATGAAAATCGATAGAAGTGATACCTAAGTTTGTTCATCGTAAATCATTTTTATCCTTTTGTAAAAATAAAAAAAAAAATTTGTCAACATCCCTTTTAAGTGGATTGGTTTATTTGACAAAAATACCTTTAAAAAGATGGTCACGTAGTTGTTTACGTGACAATTTAATAAGAATATATGTTAACTTATTTTCATAGAATGATCAAAATGACTTTTACAATAGACAAACTCATGATCATTTCTATCAATTTTCATTGCCAAAAACTAAAGTAATGAGTTATATCAATTTCAGGAATCATATAGCTAAATGCCGAAAAGAAAAATAAAATACAAACACAATTGGTTCGATCCTTTATACCGTTATACGTCACTCACCTACGTTAGGCTGACGAAGTACCAAAATGTTGTTGCAAGAACCAGCCATGGGTCCGGCACTAAAAAGACGTTAAACCCTATTCGTAATGCTGGGAATCTTTTTTATTTTATTATTTTTTGAAAAATAAAATGTTTAATCATTAAAATCCTTCGAATGAGCAGCTAAAACTGGAGCGAGTCAATGATCGATGTATATTTTACATAAATAAGAAAAACAAAAGATAAAGAAAATTCAGCTTAATCTGTTAATAATTGTTTGTTCAATTCTGGTAGAAAGTTTTTCAAGAAGAAGAAGTGGCTTCCCCGAAGCCGGCAATGGGCAACGTCGTAATAGTGGTTGATGATGTACTCCAGCTTGTTGTTCTGAAAAACAGAGTGTATAGGAATTTCTCGAGAAACAAACAGAAGAAGTGAAGAAGAAGAAGAAGAAGAAGAAGAAGAGTTGAAGAAGAAGACGAAGCAGAAGGAAATCTGCAGAGATGAAAGAAGAAGAAGAAGAAGGATCCGGAGAGGAAGTAAAACTGCAGAGATGGAAGAAGAAGAAGAACGATCCGGAGGATCCAGAGAGGATCCTAGTCCTCCATTTTGTTCTAGAAAGAAGAAGAAGAAGAAGAAGAAGAAGAAGAAGAAGAAGAAGTCGGAGGATCCAGAGAGGATCCTAGTCCTCCATTTTGTTCCAGAAAGAAGAAGAAGAAGAAGAAGAAGAAGAAGAAGAAGAAGAAGAAGAAGAAGAAGAAGAAGAAGAAGAAGAAGAGGAAGAGGAAGAGGAAGAGGAGGAACAAAACTGCAGAGATGGAAGAAGAAGAAGAAGAAGAAGAAGAACGATCCGGAGGATCCAGAGAGGATCCTAGTCCTCCATTTTGTTCCAGAACCATTGGTCAACCTTTGTCTATTATTCTTACAAGTTACAGTTTACAACAAGACTGGCATGGTGAATCTGTTATGCTTCTAATTAAGCCATGTAACGGTACGTACAAGATTGACAAATAAGAAGAAGAACTAATTATGTATTCAAGTGATACACAGACACACACACACACATATTTATATATATGATTATTTAAGGTACTGGATTACAAAAAACATGAAGATAAAGACTGTACGGAAATTAAATAAAAATAGTGATCTTACTTGCACGATGATATTTGTTTCGTTTTGTTGGAAAAAAAAAATTATCATGCAAGTAATATTTTGATTATTTTTGTTTAAGATCATTATTATTAATTTTGATAAGCGAAAGCTTGAACTCAATATACGCATGGAAATTTTGTTGGACCAATAAAAATTAAGAGTGTGAGAGCTTTTATCATTTTTTCCGTAAACTAAAAGAAGAAAAAGACAGCCAGCAGACTAAATAAAAAGAAAAGAACAAGGAGAACTGGAGAAGAATTTATGGATTGATATTCTATGTATTTATAGAAATATTACTTACAGATTTCCAGCACCGACCCAAGTGGAGCTAATTACACAGCAACACCGCTACTCATCTCCGGCTTGATTTAGTGGAAAGTAGTTTAGAGAGAGAAAGAAGTCTTAGCTGTGCCTGTGTATATATATTGAGAGCTTATCAGTTATCAGGGTTTGTTGAAACATGAAGAATTTGTATGCATAGAGTTTTGAAATTCAAGCCGAAAGAGGCCATCACAGTACTCGTACACCCACTTGGGAAGATTCTTTCAAGACATGTGGCTACCGTCACTCCATGCATGGGTTTTTTAGGTGGTACAATCCACACTCTTTTTTATTTCTAACATAATTTTATCGATTTTCGGCTGTCGGATCAAATGAATTGAAAATAATTAAATAACATAAATTAACAAAAAGTGTGAAAAATAAAAATAAATATGGAGATAGCACAATTTCTTTTAATAATGCTACATGTACCACTTATTTGTATCATCATTTGTACCCTTACTAATAGAGGTAAGGTCTGCCGATGCATATGAGTTCCATCGCTATTAATAGATAATAAAAATAATAATACAAATATGTTGTAAGAGTAATATTTTTGCAGTTTTTTTTTTCATAATAAGACCCGATGGAGGGCCGTGGAAAAAGTAGTTTTGATCGGCAAGACTAGTAATAGTGGAGTCTATAATGTGGTGGCCTCCGCTCCGTACTCATCTTCAGGTGCGGAAGAGCCCACCAAAACAATATAGACAGAAAAATATTGTATGTTCATATAAGACAAAAGTCAATGGTTTCCCCACTTGCAGTTGGAGGGTAGATAGAAAGCTAAACTATATATAATTGCAGGGAAACTTGATGGAAATTTCATCTCCCATATATTCAATTACACAAGTGAAAGGTCCCTCTCGCACGCCCATTTATCAATCTTCTTTATTTTATTTTATTTTATTTTGTTTCTTTTAACAAACGTTGAAAGATTATGAGAAAGATGGCATCTTCCCGTAACTCTTGGGATTAATTTAGTGCAGCCTCTGTGCTGATTTGGTATCCTTTCTGGATCTGTCTCCAAGTTGAGTTGTAAGCAAAAGTTACTTCGATTCCTGGGCTGTGTGCAAGTTTCTCATGTGTTTCATCATTTGCATGGGAGAGGAAGAACTTGACTGTTTGAACATTACCTTCGAAGATAGTCTTGACCTTGAGGAAAGGTTTGATAACACCATACATCTTGTGGGTAGACTCATTGCTGACCATGAACCATCCCAGACTATGGTTGGAACACGATGGGGGTTGTTCAGCTTCTTCGTGCGAAAGCCAACGTATATGCTATAACGGACCAAGAGGCTTTTGGAAGGAAACCCCTAGTTCATCAAGGACTACACTTTCTCGGTGAAACTATAGCTGTCATTTCACTCTCTTGATGACATTGAAGCTAGTCGAGCTATATATTGGGTCCAGGCACAAGGCATTCCAAGGAACTACTACACTATAAAGAACGCTAGAAGCCTGGGGTCTAAGATAGGGGTAGTTTTAGAGGTTGAGGACCCTTTGGAGGCTGGGTTCAGGGGGTTTCTTCGATTGAGAGTTGACTTCGATACCTCTAAACCTCTGCTCACCAGCTTCTATGTGCCGGGTCCCAAGCTTGGGTCATATACCATCCAACTGCGATATGAAGGTCTCAGGATTTTCTGCTACAAGTGTGGTCGAATGGGCCACTTAAGCGGATGTCCTCGTCCAACGCCCCTTTTGCAGTCTGGCGAGAGCTGGTTCAACCAATCATTACGTGTTGAAGGTGCTTCTCGGGCGAACTCACTCTTGTTTCCTACTTCAAGGCTTACCACTAGGTCTAGTGCCAACTTACACCACTAAAGACGTAAATGGGAAATCGGCAATGAAGGTTTCTATGGCTTGCCGGACGACGACATAGACATTCCGACAACTGCTTTCCTGGCTTGGCGGGCCAGACGGGATCAGCCTGTGTTAGCTGGGTACACCGACAATCCGCTGGCCATCAGTCCTGCCAACTCTGGGACTGCTGACACGTTGCCCCCCTCCCCCCCCCTCCCGCACGATTCATTTTCTCTGTCGAAGTCGAGCACATGTCTTCTCCCAACCACACGATTCGATTTGCACCCAGCCTATAATCACACGTGGCACTCAGATAGCTACGAAACCCTGTTTTCCAATGACACCTTGTCCATTACTGTTAACGAGCTTTCTCTGGAGAAAAATTAGTGTGACACCAATAGGCTCCATCCGTGGGCTTTAAAGGATGTGGATGGGCTCCTGTTGGCTTCGGATCATGTCTGGGCCAGTCTTACTAAGTTTTCAGCCCAAGATTGTTTTCCACCTCTCACGAATTTACTATGCATCAATGACTTTGAACTTAAACAAGCATCCAAGTTGGTTAAGCAATCTAACGGTGGGAATGGGGAGTCGATTATGGTCTCTCCCTCGGCTAAAAAAGCAACCAAAAAAAAGGTCGTCCTCTTTAATTCACCTTTCAAATCTGAACTATCGTGGATCCAAAACTAGGGGTGGTGGATATCTGGGTGGTGGCTCTCCTCGTCCAATGGCGGTACATGGACGTGAAAATTCAGATTTTGATAATCAATACGAGGTTACTATCAGCCCATCCAAGGAGATGGAAGAGGTTGAGGAATAGGGCTTGCTGGGTGGGAATAGCCGTGCATCCTCCATTTCATCGGCGGCGATTGATATGGTGCAACCGAGCCGTTAGCCATGAAAATCCTATTTTGGAACTGTCAGGGGCTTGGGAACCCCCAGAAAGTTTAGGTACTACAAGGTATCATCAGGCAGCAAGATTCCAACCTACTTTTCCTGTGTGAAACCAAATCATCGAGTTCTTTTATTTCATCTCTGAAATTCAAGCTAGGTTTTGACAAATCTTTTTATGTCAAGTCTTGGGGTAGCGCGGGAGGCCTTTACTTACTCTGGTACTCCAACACTGATTTAAAAGCGCTTTCTACTTCGCATAATCACATCGATTCGGAGATCGGGAGTAGCGGTGACCTCATTCATTGGAGATTCACTGGTTTTTGTAGCAACTCTGTAACAGTTGATTGGTCAATCACTTGGAATCTTCTTTGCTCATTAGCATCCTCTTGCTCTTTTCTTTGGGTTATGGGAGAAGATTTCAACGAGGTCCTTAGCATCAACGAGAAGAAGGGCGGCCCAACCCAGCTAATCAACCAGATTCTTAATTTCAGGTTAACGGTATCAAATTGCAATCTTCAGGACCTTGGCTTCTCTAGGAATCAATTCGCCTAGATAACCACGCATTTGGGAGGTATAAAGGAGCGATTAGATCTGGTTTTGGCCTCCCCGCTATGGATTTCTTTGTTCGGCAATGCCACGGTACACCATTTAGATCCCACCAAACCTAATCATATTCCTATTATCCTCTCCATGGATGGGGAGCCTGCTTACAGGAGAAAATGTCAACATGGATTCCGTTTCGAAGAGGTTTGGGCCTTACATGAGGAGTGTGAGAATGTTATAACGAAAGCGTGGAATTGTCCTGTGGTTGAGGTGCCTATGTTCCAAGTTGTCCACATAATCAAAGCCACTAGGGTTGCCCTTCTTGAATGGCAGCATGTGGTTTTTAAGAGGCGAAACGAGGAGATAAACGGAATCTGCTCGAAGCTCGGCTTTATTCTTGCTCAACCTTTATCGAATGCAACCTTAGCAGAGAGGACATTTTTGATGGATCAACTAGATGTCTTATTGGGCCAAGAAGAGACCTATTGATGCTAGAGGTCTCAGTCTCTGTGGTTGTGACAAAGGGATATAAACATCATATTCTTTCATCAGCGGGCTAAAAACCGCAAGTCCAAAAACTTTATCAAAAGACTGTCTGATAGAAATGGAACATGACATACTGATGATAGGGGTAGCTAAACTACAATCTTGAACTATTTTGAAGATTTATTCAGAGCCAGTCCATCGAGGGGTGGCGATGAAATTCTCCAGACTATCGAACTCGGGTAACTCCTAATATGAACCTTAGCTTGGAGATGCATGTGTCAGCTGAAGAAGTTCGGGTGGCTTTGTTCAATATGCATCCTTTCACAGCGTCGGGCCCAGATGGAATGTCTCCCTTCTTCTTCCAACAGTTTTGGTCTATCGTTAGACCATATGTGACAACTGTTATCCAATGCCTCTTGCACTCGGGCATATTACTAAAGCAGATAAATTACACCCCTCTTTGCCTCATCCCCAAAGTGAAAGCTCCTAAAGATATTACTCAGTTCATGCCTATAAGTCTCTGCAACGTTTTATTTAAGATTGCTTCCAAGGTTATGGCGAATTGGCTAAAAGGGATCCTTACCCACATCATCTCACCTGCATAAAGCGCGTTCATTCTGGGTAGACTTATCTCAGATAATCTTTACTAGCTTCGGAGATCTCTCATTTCCTCTTTGTGTGCCACTGGGGAAAAAAGGGTTTCTTATCTTTAAAGTTGGATTTAGCAAGGTATACGATAGAATTGAATGGAATTACCTTCATTGTATTCTAATTCATATGGGGTTCTTGCCGAAATGGATTGCCCTGGTGATGGAATTCGTTTTCATGGTCTCTTACTCATTTGTTATCAACGGACATCCTAGAGGCTACCTCATCCTTTCTCATGGGATTCGACACAGTGACCCCATTTCTTCCTATCTATTCTTACTTCGCATGGAAGACATGTCTGCCTTTATTGCCAAAAGGGAGACGAAAGGAAAATTACAGGGGCTTTCTATTTGCCCTGGCACCCCAAGTGTGAATCACCTGTTATTCACAGATGATAGCCTTATATTTTGTCAAGCTAACATGGCTGAATGCCATCAGATTTATGAGATTCTCACTTTCTACAAATGTGCATCGAGTTAGAAAGTTAATCTTCAGAAGAGCGAGGTTTATTTTAATCACAATATCAAACGCCCTCTGCGATCTAAGTTGGCTGCACTATTAGGTGTTCAGGGGGTTGACCGTCACACTATGTATCTGGGTACGCCGACCTTTGTAAGAAGAAACAAAAGTCATTGTTTTACATACATCAAATAGCGCCTTTGGAATAGACCCTAAAGCTGGAAATGGAAGATTTTAAGTGCTGCCGGGAAAGAACTACTTATCAAGTCCATTGCGCTTGCCGTTCCATTATACACTATGAACTGCTATCTTCTGCCTAATTACAATTGTGAGGAGTTAAACCAATTAATTATCTCCTTCTGGTAGAACAATATTGATGGAGGGAAAAAAATTCATTGGTTCTCATGGGAGAAACTCTGCATCCCGAAAGTTGACGGCGACTTGTGCTTACAAAATCTATATGCATTCAATCTTAACCTTTTGGCTAAACAAGAATGAAGGATTCTCGTGGATCCCAACTTTCTGGTTTCGAGGGTTCTAAAGGCTATGTACTTTCCCAATGTCACCTTCCTTAAGCCTTCGGTGAAGGCAAATGCCTCCCACTCTTGTAAGAGCATCTGTTCAGCACGGAATATATTATCCCTAGGATCCAGTTGGCAAGTGGGTAGTGGCGTTTCACTGAAAAAATGGGAAGATCCATGGATTCCTTTGCCAGCTCGCTTTCGAATTTTTACTCCTGAGCCGTCTGCCGCGCTTATCCAGACGGTCAACGAACTAATTGACCCTATCTCTAGATCATGGAACTTCTGGTGTCTTCACTATTCTCTGAGTTGGAAGTCAACACCATTCGGGCTATCCCATTGAGTTTCCATAGCTCCGCTAATCTGCTAACTTGGCACTATGAGAATGATGGAAGATTTACGATGAGGAGTGCCTACCACCTCGCGAGAAAGTGGTTATATCTGAGCAGCTTAAGATCCTCTTCCTCCTCCAATCCTAACCGTGAATCCATCTTTTGGGCCAAGGTTTGGTGTGCCAATGTGCCTCCAAAGGTCAAAGTTTGCATGTGGCGTCTCTGTAACAACATCATCCCTACTAAAGTGAACCTCACTAAGAGCCATATCATGACTGATCTGCTGTGCATGATGTGCAACCACCCTGAGGAATCAATCCTCCACTTACTGAAGGACTGCCCCTTCACTAAATGCACTTGGTTATCTTCTTACTTTGGCTACTTGTTACAAGGATCCTCCCTCTAATCCTTCCTCTTTTGGGCCATGGAAATCACAGAGCTTATCAAAGCTGCCCTTTTTGAATCCTTCGTGATGATATGTTGGGTGCTTTAGGGCACCAGGAATGAGAAGCTCTAAAATAACAAATGCGATTCACCAGATGCTATTGTGGCACGAGCAACTCAGTGGTGGCAATTTTTTGTGTTGGCTAATGAAAGAACATCTCCTAGCTTTCCATTTCAAGCTCCGGCAAAATGGTGCTACCCTCCATCGGGACGTCTTAAACTCAACATCAATGGCTCCTAGAACCGTGAGAGGTGCTACGAGGGTTATGGCTTAATAGTGCAAAATGCAACATGAGGCTTTTGGCTACAAAGTGCGGGAGCTTCTCTGATGTTTTCTGACCACTCCAATCGGAAGCTATGGCTATTACAATTGGGTTGATTTAGGCGTTCGAAACGGGTTTTTCTAATATCCTATGTGAGTTCGATTCACTTCAGATTGTCAAAGCTTCGCAGGATCCTTCGGTTAACTTGTCGTCTTTTGGACAACTAATCAAAGACATCAAGTCGCTTGCTCTGGCAGTCACTGAAGCTCCTATCACCCACATTCATCGTCAAGCCAATGGTGCGGCCCATAGACTAGCTCGTCTTGGCCTCACTGTAGATCAGTGCGTTGAATGGAAAGGGTCTCGCCTTAGTATTATCATTGATACATATACTAGATGTGGATTGTCCCTCTACTATGTAATCCTTTGTGTTGCACTGTCTACATTGATATGAATGAAATACACTATCGTTTCCTTCAAAAAAAAAAAAAAAAAAAAAATAGAAATACCCATGCCTACCACATATTATAATGGATAATACTTTCATTCCTAATAAGAAGAATGCACATATCCTACTCATTGTGAATTATATATTTTCACTGTATAAATTTTATAATCATAACTGTTTAACTCTTAATTTTTTTTTTTTTAAATTATTCGAATTAGAGATCATTTATGCATCCAAATGTACGAAACAAATCAGCAGTGTTAATACTAGTAGCATATCGTGAATAACGGTTTATTTATATGACCCGTTGTGGTGATTAAACGATCTATTTCAAATGATTTTTTTTAAATATTCTTTAAATAAAGATTAAAAAATTAAACAATTCTGATTTTGCGATTTATATAGTAATAATACCCAATTCATAAGGGTAAAATATGTATATTCTCCATATGATGCAAGTATGGCTAATAATAATTAGCAATAATCGTAATAAATAGTAAAGGAATAATTTATACGCATGGTGGCACATAAAAATGGCTTCCAGCATCCGAGGAGGCCACGCCCGCCGTACTACTCGTGCTCGGAAAGAGGACAATATGCCGAAAAGAAACGAGGATTGAAAATCAAATAGAAGAGAAGGTGGTAGGGCGCAGCCAGATACTCAACTAGGCCTGACAATTTCTGACACGATACAAAATTAACAGATATGCAGGTCGACACGATAACGAATCGAGTTATTATCGGATAACCCGATAAGCACATGTTAAGATAACGGATTGGTTCGGGTAGACATGTAGGTAACATGATACACGATAAGCAAAATATTAATTTTATAATTTTATAACCCTAAAATACTATAATAATTACATATACTAATTTAACAATTTTATACCCTTAAAAACAATAATAATTACATATATATATATATATATATAAAATATTAAAAATTGGTGACCATTGGATCGGCTTAAATATACATACCATTCAATTTCTTAAGTGTTATACGTACAAAATAAATAAATTTAAATGTACTTAATAAATAAATATATACACACACACACACCATTGAACTTGATGGGATACGAATTCTACGAAACTAATTTCAACGATCCAACCGTCAGACTTGTTTGTATATGCTTCGAGATCGCATCAGCAAAAAAATCGCAAAAAAAAAACATTCAGAGATCAAGTAACATGACAAAACTTTTCAATGGCTATCAACGAAAAATCACGATTTAACGGTTATTTTAACTCCGATTTTAATGATTTTTATAGTTAAACTCCTTGAACCTATATGAATACAATGAATGAACTTGATCTTCAATTTAAAATATTTACACTAGTGGATACCACAAAATCTTATGTTATACTTAATGAAAGTATGAATAAACTCTTAAGTGTTAGTGAATCTATTGTTTTGATGGGCCACGCATTCTATGAAACTAGTTTCAACGATCCAACTGTCAAACATGTTTGTATATATTTCGAGATCGCATACGCCAAAAATTACAACAAACCAACATTTAGAGATAAAGTAACGGGACAAAACTTTTCGACGATTATAAACAAAAATCATGATTTAACGGTTATTTTAACTCTGATTTTGATGATTTTTTACAGCTACACTCCTTGACCCTATATGAATATAACGAATAAATTCGATCTTCAATTTAAAATATTTACACTAGTGGATACCACTAAATCTTATGTTATACTTAATGAAAGTATAAATAAACTCTTAGTATTAGTGAATCTATCGTTTTGATGGAATACGCATTCTACGAAACTAGTTTCAATGATCCAACTTTCAAACTTGTTTGTATATGCTTCAAGATTGTATACGCCAAAAATCGCGAAAAACAAACATTCAAAGATCAAGTAACGGGACAAAACGTTTTGACGGTTAGCCACGATTTAACGGTTATTTGAACTTCGATTTTGTTGATTTTTTATAGCTACACTCCTTAACCCTATATGAATACAATGAATGAATTCGATCTTCAATTTAAAATATTTACACTAGTGGATACCACAAAATATTATGTTATATTTAATGAAAGTATCAATAAATTCTTAAGTGTTAGTGAATCTATCGTTTTGGTGGAATACGCATTCTACGAAACTAATTTCAACGATCCAACCGTCAAACTTGTTCTTATATGCTTCAAGATCGCATACTCCAAAAATTACAAACAACAAACATTCAGAGATCAAGGACGGGATAAAACTTTTTTATGGTTATCAACGAAAAATCACGATTTAACGATTATTTTAACTCCGATTTTGATGATTTTTTACAGCTACACTCCTTGACCCCATACGAATACAATGAATGAACTCAATCTTTAATTTAAAATATTTACACTAGTGGATACCACAAAATCTTATGTTATACTTGATGAAAATATAAATAAACTCTCAAGTGTTAGTGAATTTATTGTTTTGATGGGATACGCATTCTACGAAACTAGTTTCAACAATCCAATCATCAAACATGTTTGTATATACTTTGAGATCCCATACGCCAAAAATTGCAAAAAACAAACATTTAGAGATCAAGTAAAGGGACAAAACTTTTCGATGGTTATCAACGAAAGATCACGATTTAACGGTTATTTTAACTTCGATTTTGATGAGTTTTACAGCTACACTCCTTGACCCTATATGAGTACAATGAATGAACTCGATCTTCAATTTAAAATATTTACAATAGGGGATATCACAAAATCTTATGTTATACTTAATGAAAGTATGAATAAACTCTTAAGTGTTAGTGAATTTATTGTTTTGATGGGATACGCATTCTACGAAACAAGTTTCAATGATCCAACCGTCAAACATGTGTGTATATACTTCGAGATTGCATACGCCAAAAATTGAAAAACACAAACGTTCAAAGATCAAGTAACGGGACAAAACTTTTTGACGGTTATCAACGAAAAATCAAGATTTAATGGTTATTTTAACTCCGATTTTAATGATTTTTTTACAGCTACACTCCTTGACCCTATACGAATACAATGAATTAACTTGATCTTCAATTTAAATTATGTACACTAGTGATACCACAAAATATTATGTTATACTTAATGAAAGTATGAATAAACTCTTAAGTGTTAGTGAATTATTTGTTTTGATGGGCTACGCATTCTATGAAACTAATTTCAACGATCCAACTGTCAAACATGTTTGTATATACTTCGAGATTGCATACACCAAAAATTACAACAAACAAACATTTAGAGATAAAGTAACGGGGCAAAACTTTTCGATGGTTATAAACAAAAAATCATGATTTAACGGTTATTTTAACTCCGATTTTGATGATTTTTTTACAGCTACACTCCTTGACTCTATATGAATACAACGAATAAATTTGATCTTCAATTTAAAATATTTACACTAGTGGATACCACAAAATCTTATGTTATACTTAATGAAAGTATAAATAAACTCTTAGTGTTAGTGAATCTATCGTTTTGATGGAATACGCATTCTACGAAACTAGTTTCAATGATCCAACTTTCAAACTTGTTTGTATATGCTTCAAGATCTCATACGCCAAAAATCGCGAAAAACAAACATTCAAAGATCAAGTAACGGGACAAAACGTTTTGACGCTTAGCCACGATTTAACGGTTATTTGAACTCCGATTTTGATGATTTTTTATAGCTACACTCCTTAACCCTATATGAATACAATGAATGAATTCGATCTTCAATTTAAAATATTTACACTAGTGGATACCACAAAATATTATGTTATATTTAATGAAAGTATCAATAAACTCTTAAGTGTTAGTGAATCTATCGTTTTGATGGAATACGCATTCTACAAAACTAATTTCAACGATCCAACCGTCAAACTTGTCCTTATATGCTTCAAGATCGCATACTCCAAAAATGACTAACAACAAACATGCAGAGATCAAGTACGGGATAAAACTTTTTTACAGTTATCAACGAAAAATCACGATTTAACGGTTATTTTAACTCCGATTTTGATGATTTTTTACAGCTACACTCCATGACCCCATACGAATACAATGAATGAACTCGATCTTTAATTTAAAATATTTACACTAGTGGATACCACAAAATCTTATGTTATACTTGATGAAAATATGAATAAACTCTCAAGTGTTAGTGAATTTATTGTTTTGATGAGATACGCATTCTACGAAACTAGTTTCAACAATCTAATCATCAAACATGTTTGTATATACTTTGAGATCCCATATGCCAAAAATTGCAAAAAACAAACATTTAGAGATCAAGTAAAGGGACAAAACTTTTCGACGGTTATCAACGAAAGATCACGATTTAACGATTATTTTAACTTCGATTTTGATGATTTTTACAACTACACTCCTTGACCCTATATGAATACAATGAATGAACTCCATCTTCAATTTAAAATATTTACACTAGTGGATACCACAAAATCTTATGTTATACTTAATGAAAGTATGAATAAACTATTAAGTGTTAGTGAATCTATTGTTTTGATGGGATACGCATTCTACGAAACTAGTTTCAATGATCCAACCGTCAAACATGTGTGTATATACTTCGAGATTGCATACGCCAAAAATTGAAAAACACAAACATTCAAAGATCAAGTAACGGGACAAAACTTTTCGACGGTTATCAACGAAAAATCAAGATTTAATGGTTATTTTAATTCCGATTTTGATGATTTTTTACAGCTACACTCCTTGACCCTATACGAATACAATGAATTAACTCGATCTTCAATTTAAAATATTTACACTAGTGGATACCACAAAATATTATGTTATACTTAATGAAAGTATGAATAAACTCTTAAGTGTTAGTGAATCTATTGTTTTGATGGGATACGGATTTTACGAAACTAGTTTCAATGATCCAACCATCAAACATGTTTGTATATACTTTGAGATCGCATATGCCAAAAATTGCAAAAAACAAACATTTAGAGATCAAGTAACGGTACAAATTTTTTCGACGGTTATCAACGAAAAATCACAATTTAATGGTTATTTTAACTCTGATTTTGATGATTTTTTATAGCTACACTCCTTGACTCTATATGAATACAGTGAATGAACTCAATCTTCAATTTAAAATATTTACACTGGTGGATACCACAAAATATTATGATATACTGAATGAAAGTATGAATAAACTCTTAAGTGTTAGTGAATCTATTGTTTTGATGGGATACGCGAAACTAGTTTCAACAATCCATTCGTCAAACATGTTTGTATATACTTGGAGATCGCATACGCCAAAAATTGCAAAAAACAAACATTCAAAGATCAAGTAACGAGACAAAACGTTTCGACGGTTATCAACAAAAAATCATGATTTAACAGTTCTTTTAACTCCGATTTTGATGATTTTCTACAGCTACACTCCTTGACCCTATATGAATACAATGAATGAATTCGATCTTCAAATACGGAATCTACAAAACTAATTTCAACAATCTAACCGTCAAACTTGTTTGTATATGCTTCAAGATCGCTGCCAAAAATTGCAAAAAACAAACATTCGGAGATCAAGTGACGGGACAAAACTTTTCGACGGTTATCAACGAAAAATCATGATTTAACGGTTATTTTAACTCCAATTTTGATGATTTTTTTTACAGCTACACTCCTTGACCCTAAATGAATACAATGAATGAATTTGATCTTCAATTTAAAATATTTACACTAGTGGATACCACAAAATCTTATGTCACGATGATTAATGAAAATTGAGGATTTTGTAAAAGGAATAACATGCAAGCTTTGAGTTCCATTGACATGGTTTAAACTTTTGAGAAAGGCTTCACAACCGTAAAAACAAAAACTCTTTCATTTTGCATGTCCTTGCACATTTAATATTTTGTAATAGACTAGTAGTGTGTGGATGTTTGTTTATTAGGCTCTTATTTTTTAGTGTAGATGTAGTACTTAAATGACAAATGTGTTTTTATGTTTTGAAGTAATATTTATGTGGCAATGTGTGGTATGTGCAAATTTAAGGAAAAAAAATATTTTTCTTAACGAGTCATAACAGGTCGGGTCACTTTACCCGTTGGGTAAAGTGACCTGACCTGTTAAGGACCTGTTAAGATAACGGGTGTGGCACGACACGACCCGTTAAGATAATAGGTATTACACGAAAACGACACGAACATGACAGACACGACCCGTTTGCCAGGCCTATGCTCAACCATTGGTGAACCATGTTATGGTTGGGGCACAAATTTGTTAGAATATCTAAGACATGATTAATTATTAAAGGAGTATCCAAATTATAATATACTTGGTACTCAACTGTGAAATATTAGCTAGAGGTAAAATGAGTAGAAATATTGAAAGTCTATCTCGTCCAAACATACTATTAAAAGTGATTAATGAGATGAGATTAGGAGCTGGTTTGGTATTGTTGTGCTTTAAAAAAAAAAAAAAAAACTACTTCTATTGTGCTGCGAGAATAAACAGTTGTGAAATAAAGCAGTAGATTGTTTAGTAAACTTTTTCGTAAAAGTGCTTTTAGCAAAAAAAAACAGTGTTAAAGTGTTTGGTAAATTTTTATGTAAAATCGTTGCGACAATGTAAAATGACTAAAAAAGATATGATGTTGAATATTATATAATAATTTTTTATCTTTTCTTTTATTATGACATTTATAAGATTTATATAAACTATTTATAAACAGTTGTGAGCTTTGAAGAATGTACTTTTACCTTTTTTATTAAGATATTTATAATTTTTTATTCTATTCTTTTCTCTAAGAGTCGTTTCTTCTTTACCTTGTCCCCATTTTATTTTTGCAGAATCTTTGTATATTCTATCTTCCGCTAGTCACGCCCTCTCTCCCCCTTCTCTCTCTATCTCTCTCTGTCTCTCTCTACTTGATCCTAAGGAAGGCTAGGTTGTGGGGAAAGGAAGGCTGGGTCGCATCAATTGATTCGCGGAAGATGGATGAACTTCGATTTCAAGACTTGTAGTCGATGTTAGCGGCGAAGGTGTCGAGCCTTTCCCATTGAGATTTTGGGTCTCAAGTAGAAGGGTGCAAATCTAACATTCTTTGTGCAACCCATATTTTGACAAAGCCCAGAAATTCGACGAAGAGGCCTCGAATTTCGACAAAACCTAGATATCCGACGAACTTCCCGTCGCTCCTATCCCAGAAATCCAAAGAAGCTCAGAGTCAAAGAGAACGAAAGAGAGACGTGGCGGGGTTAGTGACGAAGTCGACGGGTATGATGTATAATTTATTTAATTGCTAAAGGTCATTTTGGATATTGGAAAATTTCATTAAAGGCCTTAGCGCCTCTTGCGAAATACGTTTGCACAGACGCTGGGCAAGCAAAAAAAGCCGGTTTTTCAAAGTTGGGTTTTGCAGCTTTGTGTTTTCGGTTTTTTTCCACCCAAAACTACGAAAAAAAGCTGAAGTTGAATATTTACCAAACATAAAAAAGCTCCCAGCTTTTTTTTATACCCATTTTTTTTTTAAAAGCACCTCAGTACCAAACCAGGACTAATGTAATTATTATCTAACGGTCATACATAATTCATATAAATATATGTATTTAATACAATTATCATTTGATGGTCAGATAAATCGGAATTGACCACTCAAGAATCCTGCATATATGGCTCCCTAGCTCAAAAGCATATCGATCAAAGAGTGCCATAAATATGTATTTTTTTCTTATATAAAAAATAGGCAGACATTCAATAAGAATGAAATTACACTTAGCAAACTCTTTCAAGAGAAAATCCTCAACAAAGAATGTTTGGCTATGGACCTGCTGTGTGAAGCACTATGAAGCGACAGTATTTGGAATTAGCCTCAACTAAAATACATACAATTAGACATGTTATTTACTGTTTACTCTATTGTCTATGCCTATTGGAATTGAGATCCTTTTTAGATCTCTGTGTTTGGAATTCAAGGATCCGGAGCTTTAGGCTTTTGAAGAGAGAGATATTCAGGGAGTTTAAGAGAGAGATCCGAACCCTTCGTTTGTGTGACGTGGTCAGTGTGATAGGCTAATTGGGGCTGCATGATTTAAAATGAATGGTTCAGATCTCTGAGTCCATCAGCTCCGTACACAAAGCACTGGAGAGGATCCCAATTATGTGTAGAGTGTTGATCATCCATAAAGTCAATCTTACACGCTGATCTTTTGATGTTCTTGAAACTGGTAGTAATTAAAGAAGGGAGATGATTTTCACACATTTTTCAGTCTCTCATGCACTCTTATTTGATCATGTTTATTTCCATAAAGAACTTACATGTTAAGAGGATTAAGCGCATCGACTCGAACAACAAACGGCAAGGTTTGATGAAAACTATACAGGCTATGTTTGGATGGGGATTTTCGATGCCAAGTTATGAAATAATGAATTATAAAATGTTATAGAGAGGGGTTAGAAAAGTCCTTCATGAACATTGTAAAGGAACATGAGAGGGATTTGTATATGACACCTCCCAAAGAAGGAATTAGCAAATCTCTCTCATGCCTATGTAATGCTTATGGAGAGTTTTTCTAATCCCTTCCATTTGACATTTTGTAGTTCATTCCTTTATAACTTGACATCAGTAAATCCCTTGAAACTAGAAAACCCACATCTAAACATAGCCATGGAGTTGATTTGATCTCTTTATGGTCAATGGAAATTGTGGAATATCAATTAAAAATGTGGATTAGGTAGACATATGCTACATCAATTCTTTATCTTCATAAATGGTATCATTATCATGTATAATTCATTTGTTTCTTATTTTGTCTTCGATAGTATTAGTATCACGTTTATATATATGTAAGAAGTTAACAACGAAAAGTCAAGTCTTCGAGTAACCTTTAATTTTTGTGGCCTCGGTTGTGTCATGAGTCATGATTGATCGTTGCATTCCTCTAAAATATCTTGTCCTGATTTTTCTTATTATCAAAATTGTGACAGATATAATCTTTCAGAACGTTGGTCTTTGCAAGAGATGATTTTTTTTTTTTTTTTTTTTATTTTAAAAAGGATAAGTTGGTGGCTTTGCCACAATAGTTCACTTTTTCGGAGATCGGAAAGACTCACATAGGCATTTCAACCTTCCGGTGGCTACCATCGTGTGGTTCACTAGTACTAGGAATCGAACATAAAACATGCCGTGTAGAATACAAGCCTGGAAAATGATTTTAGAAGTGGTATATTTTTCTTATAGTGCCTTCAATAATATGAAGAATTACTTAAGGTGGAAGATGTTTTGGCATATATAGGATGTGTTTAAAAACATCGTGGTTAGAATAAGGTCGACATCTTAAATACCTGTAAAAGATAAAAAAATTGATCACTCAAACATTTATACTTATTTAACAGTAACATTGTCTTGTGCATGTTATGTTCTTATTAATTATCACTTAATGAAAAATAATAAAACGACAATGGTTGTTCAAAAATTACCCCTCCATCTTGTTAAAATTACTTGGATTGTGAGTTAAGAGTTTAAGCTCATGACCACCAATTTCTTAAATACTTCTGTAAACACTGTTTGTTCTAATTTTTCCACTTTAATCTGTTGGAATCTTATCCCCCTACACATAATCATGTGAAACTTAATTTTCATGGTTATTTTCTGAATGATTTTGCAGCTGCAGGTTTCATTATTCGATCTCAAAATGGTGAGCTTTGATTGCTAGAGATAAGCCTCTTTGTCCTTTTAATGTGCTCTTGGCAGAAGCTATATAAAAAGATTGTTGTTAGAAGTGACTTAAAAATTCTTATTGATCGCATTAATGGTATTCTAAACTTTGTTCATAACATTGAGTCCATGAATTTTGTGGAGAAGTGAATTTTGTTGCTGATAGTTTAGCAAGTTTAGATTATTCTTTGCATTCAAATTGTATTTGTCTTCAAATTGTATTTGTCTTCTTGAATTCCGGTTCGATTTATATTTAATTTGGATACCCCGTCGTTTTATTGTGGAAGTCTTTTGTTGCATGATTTAATTTGAATTTCTGCATCTTGTGTCATGCCTCACATCCACTTAGAAAAGGTAGACTATTTAAAATAATAGAGCCCGTGACACACTTGTCTTCAACGAGAAATTTATTGTTGTCGAAGGCAGGTGAAATCAATATTTTGACAAGTGGTCCCTTGCGCGTAATGTTGGTACTTGGCATTATGTGCTAGTGAATGAAATTACATAGTTTCTAGGGCCGAATACACCATATTAAATGCATCAAAGAAGAAGGAAGTAGAAGAAGAATTAAAGAACAAAATTAGAGATAGAATGTGCACGAGATACCAATATCTCAATAGTACTTTTGTCTAAAACTTCGAATGGGACTTCATATCCTTTAAGGATGAGTTTGTTCTGGACTATCTCGGATTGGATTAAACTCAAAGGCTAAGCTAGACTGGTTTAGACTAGACTAAGTTGGATTAATTTAGTGAAGCATTTAGTCCAGTGTCGGACTAACAAGCAAAATAATATTTGGATAATTTTATTTGAACTCATATAACCTCTTTTTACACCCAACTTATACTTTAAATGTGAAGTGTCATTTTTACCCTATTGTATAATTATCATAACGTACAAAATGAAATTAACAACACAATTAAAATTGATCAATAAACTCACACCCAATAGTATCATTGCACAATCTTCATACTACATTCTATTCCGGCTAAACCCTAAGACGAAATAAGCTCTTTTTTATTTATGCAAGTTTCTTTTTCACTTAGTTCTAAATTTAACTTACGTTCGTAAGGATTGAAAACAAAAACTCAGTAGAATTTAGAGAAAGTAAAAGTGCAAGACTAGATGGCGCTAACAGGACGATGATCGGTAAAATGTATCTTTTTTCTTCTTCAAAATTGACCTACAATTACAAATGATCAGTAGAAAAATCATGAGTAACACTCCAGTGGTCCAGTTGACCTCCATTTCTTTCAGAAGGCTTGAAAAGTTGGTCCTTTTTCTTCCATTGCATTGTCAAGTCTCTTAATTTCACATCTTAAGTTTAAGGCTTTTCATCTTGATCCTTCCTCCGGCTCATAGTTGTTTCTCACACAGTTGAGCTTGACATGCAAAGTTTATATGCTTTCTTTGGTATTGTAATAATATTTTTTGGTTATGTCTTGATCCTTTTGAACAAAATTGGGTATAGCTTTGCTCTAACAATTCGTCATTGGAAGGGAGTCAAAGATGTTTTATGGTATCTTCGTGGGGCAAAAGACATGGGTCTCTTCTACTCTGAGAAATCCACAAATGACCAGAGCCTTGTTGGATATGCAGATACTAGTTTCGTCAATGATCCGCATAAATCCCGCTTACAAACTGGATATGTGTTCAATTATGGGAATACAACAATTTAATGGCGCTCAATGAAGCAAACATTAGTTGCTACGAAGTCAGACAAATCCACTTCAATGAAAATTTGGCAGACCTATTCACCAAATCTTTACCAATGTGCACATTTTAGAAGCTAGTGCATGGTATCGGATTACGTCGGCTTACCAATCAGTTAAATTTGAAGAAAGTGGAATCAGGGGGAGTATCCATGATATATGCACATTGTACTCTTTTTCCTCCAACTAGAATTTTTCCCACTGGGTTTTTCCTATCAAGGTTTTAACAAGGCAACATAAGCATACTTAACACTACATCAACAATCCAAGCAAAGTTGTACTCTTTTTCCCTTTGCTACAGTTTTTTTATCCCACTGGGTTTTTCCAAGAAAGGTTTTAACGAGGCAACTGATGTTGATATGTGGGCATCCAAGGGGGAATGTTGTAAAAGTTGTGGGAGTGAATGCTCACATGTTTTTAGCCAAAGGTGAGAAAGACTTTAGAATAGTGACCAGATTGTTGTTGTATGAGGTTTTTCAAAGAGCACTCATTTCACCTTTGTAAGTTTTCACATGTGTGGCTCTATTTAAAGAGCACTCAGTGTATGATCACAACACACAGCAAAAGAAAAGAAGTGAAATCAATAATATCAGTATCCCTCTTTTCCTCTCTTTACCTACAATCATTTTGTGTTAGAATTACAAAATTAAACAGTGTGATAAATTGCACCCCCTTCACTCCTGCCCCTAGCAAATGTTACCTCTCTAACTTTTGCCTATTTATAACAACAGCTAGATATATTGGAAGGAGAGAACGTACGTATGCTTGAGTTTGATATTTTTATTTTTTGAATGGGTGTAACGATAATTTTACTTATTGAATTGGGTTTGCAAGGGTAATTTAGGTAGTACATTTAGGTCTAAAGAGATATTGGTAGTTTAATTAAAAATAATATGAGTGTAAAGAGTAAGCTGGGTATAGAGAGATGTTATATGGGTTTAAATAAAATTTCCCATAATACTTTTCTTTTCTTTCTTTTCTTTTTCTTTTTCTTTTTCGTTTTCTTTTTCCTCTACCATTTTTTTTTTTTTTTGTCTGACCTTTACCATTCTCTAGAACACACTTTCTCTCTTTCTCCATTTTTTTCTATTTTTTTCTTGAAAAGTTATCCTCAGAACCCAGAATCATCGTCTGCTTGATTGGGACCTTTTGATAATCCCTATGCGAAGCCTTTGCAATTACAACTTCATCTCAATATTTTTCACTTCACAAATTCGCTCAAATAAAAAAAATCATATCACTGGAATTGCAAAAACCCATATTCAAATCACAAAACCCAAATTCAATCGCAAATTTGCTTGAAACACAAAACCCAGACTTGAAATGCAAACCCCAAACTCAAATTGCAAATACAAAATTTCATTTGAAACTTTGCAACATTTGCAGAAATCAATTTCCACATTAGTTTCTGTAAAAATCAGTTCTCACCTACAAAATCGAGTAAAGTAAATGATTGAAGGCGCATGAGGAGGAAGCAAGCCCTCCAAATGATGCTACTTGATTCTGCATTCTTCGAAATTTGAAACAAACAGACAAAGAGATCTTGGGTTCGCGAGTGTAGACGACAGTGACGCGAGCAGATGAAGCAAGCAGAGAGAAGAGAGAGGACGTGACGTAGAGAGAGAATGAGACGCAGTGAAGGTCTTACCTAGGGTTGGGCACGGGCCGGGCCGGGCCCAATTTTGAAGGGACCGGACCGGACCTAGGTTCAAAGGGAACGGGCCGGGCCGGGCCGGGGATTACATTTTTTAATATAAGAACCGGACATTACCCGGCCCGGTTGAAACGGGCCGGTTCGGGCCGGGTCCACGGGTCCTTTTTTTTTTTTTTTTTTTTTTGGGTTGTTTGAAAGAAAAAAAAAATTGTACATATTCACAGATTGCAAACTGCACAGATTGCAATCTGCACAAAACTGCACAGATTGCAATCTGCACAAAAAACTGCACAGATTGCAATCTGCACAAAACTGCTATGCAACACTTCTTAGCCACCTAAAATTTAATCAAATTGCTATATCAGAACCATCATCAAATTGCTATGCAGGAGAGATTCATCTCCAACAGAAACCACAGATGAATCTACAACAAAAACAACAGAACTGCAATATTATCCTTTCAAATTTTCAATATTATTTAAGAGCATCTATTACACTCACCTGCTATCTCGTTCAACCGTCAACTAAAGTTTGAAAATCCTCCCAACTTAATAAGGTACAAGATCATAAAAAGGGAATAGAACTGCAACCAGAAGTAGACCAATCTCTTCAGTTTGATTGTAATGCAGCGTCCATTGTTCCAAAAGCCCCAACCCTATCTCGAGGAATCAGGCGTAGTTCAGAACCATGCTTGAGGAATACATTCCCTGAGAAAGCCAGTCAAAGGTTGTGTGAAACCAAGGGTCTAATCCATGCTAACAATAATGATGAATTCAGTACCACAATTATTCTAATTGACAATTTAATATCTATCCGTTTGGGGAGTGCACATAGCGACATTTGTTTTTTTGTGTACATGAACATACATCATAGCATAGCATTGAAACTAAGCACAACTAAATATTCTTCATAATGAGAATCCTTGAACTCCTATTTATACCCTGGAAATTGAGAGGTCTTGCAAAGTACGTTGCATAAATCTATACCATCCCTTGTGATTCCATCATACATTTACTTCTATGAGTCTATCAAATAAAAGCTAAAGCTATTATTGTTCACAGAAATCTTACTGTTTGTTAAAATTTCAATTGTCCAAAGATTGGACAGTATCAATTCTAATTTCAGATTGGATCTTGGGATAGGAAAAATCGCACAACAATTTAAACTACAAAAACAAAACTCATTGTCCCTTGAAGTGACAAGGACTAAGATATTGGTATGTGTTGGGTGCACTTCAAACTGCCACATTGATCCTTCCAACTTCATACAAAATGTAGGACATTTCATTTACGTTTCAGTTGAAGCAGAACAAATTATGCGCTCTTAATATTCTTGAGGAATTCTTGTGAACTCAATCCCATAAGACCAAATGATGAAACATTTTTCTAATATCAAATTCGAGAATGTCATCTGAATTCAATTCCCCATTTCCTTACCTCAGCTCTATACATTCCCTAATTTCAAATTTTGGTCTTTTTGTTGAGGTTTATATCGCTATTGCTCTACATAAATTATAAGCCCGAGCCGTCAGTTAAAAAGACCACAAGATCTAATCTTCATAAGCGTATTGCAATCTCATACTTTGGATCACAAAAAAAGGGATGCCCAATTTCCAGAAACCAAAAACCCTTATCGATTCCGATCAATGCCCACTAAACTCCACAAGCAAATCAATTGAAATTTCCAACAAAACCCAAATCATAAATCAGAAAGTCACAAACTTTACGAGCCAAAAATGAAATCAACAGCGACATGCAAAAGCCCAGAAGTCAAATTACCGTTGGTGATGATAGCGCTGGTTTGGGGAGGCACTTTGAATTCCTCGGCCGCGAATTTCAGCACGGCGGTGAAAGGGGCTGCTTCCGGCACGCTAAACCTAAAAAAAAAATCACAAAAAATTGATTGAATTATAAAAAAAAATTATGGAAAATCGAAATAGGAATTGGAATAGAAATTGAGGGGGTTATGTTATACGAACACTTTGAAGGGGAGCTTCGGATCGGAGGTTAGAGTGACTTTGAAGGAGACCTTTCCAGATGTCGGACTTCAAGAAGAAAATCGAGGATGAGAGACGGAAAGGTCGAGGTCGATCGAGAGAGAGCAAAGACTATTAGGGTAAAACCTAAAACCAACGGTCATGATTGGAAGGTATGTTTATTTTCAATCTGGGCCGTCCATTTCAATTACAAACGGGCCGGTTCGGGGCCCCGTTTTTCTATAAATCTGGAACCGGCCCGACCCTAGAATGTCATTACCTAGGCCCGCCCCGCCCCGTTTCCCCTATTTAAAAACAGGACCCGCCCCGTACCCGCCCCGACCCGCCTATACCCGCCCCTACCCGCGGGCCCAAGACCCGTTTGCCCAACCCTAGTCTTACCAACCTCATGGTTTTTGAGGGGATTGGCTAAGACCTCTAGGGAAGAAGACAGTCCACGCGAGTCTCGTTTAATCCCACTTACCTTAGTCCGTGTACCTAACAAACATAGAACTACACTAATGTATAGCCCTATACAATCCAGTGAGAGTTATTAAGTCCAAACAAACGCACCCTAACTATATAATTCACATGGCGCTATTATGTGTTATGGTAAAATACAAAGACAATAATAATCTTTGATAAAGTTCCCTCTTATTTCACACCAAAAAAATATACATATTATAACTCTTTCATTGCAGTAAAAACCAACCATATGTAAGCAAAAAAAATTCAAGTATTTAAGAGTATCTCCAAATGAGATGTCAAAAAGTCCACATCAGCAATAATGGTACAAAAAAACATCACTTGTGTTTTCCAACAAAAATTCCAATTCCTATGTGTGCTACATCGGTAAATTGAATAGAATATTTAGCGAAGTAGACAATATGGATTGATGAAATAGACGGTATGGATTAATGTGTTGTGGTAAAATCCAAAGACAATAATAACCTTTGATAAAGTTCCCCCTTATTTCACACCAAATATATATATATATGTGTGTGTGTGTGTGTGTGTGTGTGTGTGTGTGTATTATAACATATATATATGTGTGTGTGTGTGTGACATCCCGTCCCGGAAATATCAAAACGTACGTGTGAAATTACAAATTTGCCCCTAGTTGTTTCGTCATGTTGTTTGGTTGTTTGTGTGGTGTTGGCATGTGTTGGGCCACACACACACACACACTATCCCTATCCCTCTCTCTCTGTCTTTCTCCCTGTCTCTCCCCGTGTTCCCATTTCTCCCATTTCCACTGTGTACGTACGGACAAACCCACAAACACCCTAAACACTAGCAGATCGAGGAAACTAAGAGCACAGTTGTGATCGTGAAGTTCGTGGGAGCACAATCGTACCATTTTCAGTTCATAGTTGACTTGGTGAGGTCCCAGGGATCCTAGGAGTGCTTCGTTGGACGAATTTGGACATCGGAATCGTGGGTTTCGAAGTTGGCCGGTTTTGAGTTTTGGAGACAGTTATTTCGCATATAGGTGACACGTACCCCGAGGACGAGCGTGGTCACTCGAGGCAGGGGGGCTACGACCCTTCCACATACCAGTGAGTGGGCTTTTGTTTTCCGTATATACCTATATACAATTATTTTCCCAGAAATTGAGTAAAAAGGGTTATTTGCCTTATGCCATGCATATTATTATTATTGATTATGCACCCTTAGCCGCATTATTAGTTGCATACACATACATATGCATATTGGGTGCTGTGGACGCACAGGTAAGTGCCAGGTAAGTGGTATTCATATTTACATTCAGTAGTGGTTTGAGATGCTTAGAGAGCTCATAACCTGCACCCCCGGTGTTAATGCTCCCACCCAGAGTAGGGCACAATCCTTCACGTGATGTTCACCTCCCGCACCACATGCTCAGCTTGGATCCAAGTTAGGTGCCCAGTCCTGTCGTACAGACCACTTTAGGTGGTTCCGACTCGTAGGTGACCCGCGATTATTCGCACAGTCTTCACGTGATCGTAGCACTAGAGCGTACATATGTATTACACCCAGGCCTGTCGTACAGACCACTTTAGGTGGTTCCGACTCGTGGGCAGGTTCAGTTATTGATTGTGAGATTTGAGCTTTATATGCAGCCGTACAGGTCACGTTAGGTTACTTCGGCTGCCAGATTACATGTTATTGATTTGATTTATACCTGAGCACTTGCATTTCATTATGAGGATTCGGCATGGCATATTCTTGAGCATGGTTGGCATACCTATACATACGTATATATGTTTATTTTCTGGGAAGTATACAGGTTTTACGGCGAGGGGTTAGAAAGTATTTTGCTAAATGGTTTAGAAAAGATTTGTTTTTGCCCACTCACGCTTTTGTTTTGCGCCCCTCCAGGTTCTAGTTGCTTAGCAGTTTCGGTGGTTTCCCAAAGGGTACTTCCGGCTTTTCTGACAGATACTCACCAGCGTAGGGTCACCTTCGGGTGTACTTTTGTCGCAACTTTTCTTTTGGACTGCTATAGTCTTGCTTTGAATTTGTATCTCACTACGCTAGCACTTGTTTTAGTATTTTGTATGCTAGTTTTAAATTATTCGTACTTTTATATTAATGTTCTATTAGCTTCCGCACGTGCACATTGCTACGTCACATTTGTGTGACGGCCAGCACGCCCTGATCTCAGTCGGGGTGTGTCAGTGTGTGTGTGTGTATTATAACTCTTTCATTGTAGTAAAAACCAACCATATGTGAGCAAAAAATTTCAAGTATTTAAGAGCATCTCCAAATGAGATGTCAAAAAGTCCATTGCTAGTGTTGTGGTAAAATCCAAAGACAATAATAACCCTTGATAAAGTTCCCCCTTATTGCACACCAAATATATATATATATATGTGTGTGTGTGTGTGTGTGTGTGTGTGTGTGTGTGTGTGTGTATTATAACATATATATATATGTGTGTGTGTGTGTGTGTGTGTGTGTATTATAACTCTTTCATTGTAGTAAAAACCAACCATATGTGAGCAAAAAAATTCAAGTATTTAAGAGCATCTCCAAATGAGATGTCAAAATGTCCATATCAGTAATAACAGTAAAAAAATGACATCACTTGTGTTTTCCATCAAAAATTCCAATTCCTATGCGGCATAACATGGAAAGGCAGTAGAGGAAATTGCTGTCAAATTTGACAGCAGCTTCAAATCTATGTTTAGTAATTAATAAATGCTTTTAATAATTTTTATATTATATTTTGTTTTGAAATACTAATTACAACTAAAAAAAGAGTAAGTAATCTAATAAATAATAGTTTAAATTTGACATATCAATTGGAGAATAAAATTAAAAAAAAAAAGATCAATGTGCCACATAACCCTTTAAATTTAAAATTTATGTTTAAAATTTGACATCTCCTTGGAAGATGGTTTAACGCACCCAACTCAACCCAACCGCACACAATTATTATTCACCCACAACCAAAGCTCATTGTTTATAAATTTAGTGAGCTTCAATTGAGCAGTCGCTCAAATATCGTCACTCTACATTGCCTTTCAACAATCCAATCATCTATTTTTGGGTATTTTCTATAGAAAAAATTACTCAAATCAGATATATATGACTGTTGAACTAAATGGTAGTTTTTTTTTTTTTTTTTTTTTTTTTTTGAAACAACTATTTATTCGCTACAACTGAATATCATAATAATTTTGAATTTATTTTATTTTTACTAAGATAATATATGAATCACATATTGATATATAAACTCTTCGAATCATTGAAAAAGTTGTGGAATGCATTTGTCCCTCAAATCCTCAATATAAGAAACGGTTAATAAATAAATAAAATATAGGTATAGGATACAATTGGTTATATTTCTTTTCCATTTATATGCTCCATAAAAGAGAGAAAAATCCCTTATTATTGACGACTCTTATCATTGGTGTTGGGGTCAACGACGATCCTTCTTAATTTATTTCTTCCTTTGTTCCCACTTATTTTTGTTACTAGTCGCTCTCTTGCTTTATTAAGAAGAACCCTCTTAGTTGTGATCGCTCTCACTTTTTAAAATGTGGTCACTCACTCGCTTTAATCACATGTACCTTTACTATATATTATGGCTTATTGCTCAAATTTGAATTTTGAAGCGACAACTTTGTTTAAATTTGAGGAGTTAGTTTTGTGGTTTTTGCACTTGACAGAGTATAAGGAGGAAGCTTGACATTTGTTGGAGGTGACTCATAACATAACTTCTTTGTCGGCGATTGTAAGATCTTTAAAGGTTGATGTGGTCTTTTCCTTTTGGTCCTTTTGCTGTAGTTCTCCAACTCGCAAAGTTTAGTCCTCCTATGTGTTAATCTTTACGGTTGGTTAAATTTGGATACATGCATAATACCTTACCAAGTCCTAACTACAAATACCTTAATATTTGGTCAACAACATTGATATCTCTCACAAGCTGCATGCAGAAATGATGGGCCGCACCCACTAGATAGGCAATATCTAACCTCGTGTGAGTTAAGTAGATAACCCAACAAGTCGCTAATATTGTCCTTATTGGTTGGCATTTCATCTTGCTCAAACAAATTTCAGGAAAGTACTTCAAAGTGCCACATTCCTTTATCTCAAATTCTCTAAACAAATACCTCTAAACTTTCTTTTTTTTCAACGAGATCATTTCCCGGTTACTAACATATAATCAAAGTACACAACCAAGGCGGTTACCTTACTATATTTAGGCTTCAAGAACTTGTGATCAGAATTGCTTTGTTTGTAGCCAGATGCATTCATCGATTTAAGGAATCTCCCAAATATGCACACTAAAAATACTAACCTTAAGAAGCCATTGAAACGAAGCAAAAGATAAACCACAAACAGTAGCAACAAGAAAAAATCTTCCGCTCTCTCCACACGCCTTATGCATTCCTATATGGGGCGGGGTATTGTGCTAGAATGTTGTGTATGAGAGTGGGGATCTTAGCTATATATTTATCGAGTTTTCTAAGGTGGGGACGGGGCTTTGCAGATAGTGTGTGTAGATGAGATGTCGACCATAATTTCGAACGGCTAAACATGAATCCATCAGAAAAGGGTTTAGTGTGAAACTGGGCCAAAAAGGACCCGTGAGTTAATGAAAACGGTACCCGCAAGGATTCAAAAAGGTGGGATTTCAAAATTAGTGATTTAAACCCCCTCCCCCTCCCGATAGCAACAATTGAACCATAAAATTTTCTCCTCCTCCCAAAACTCTCATTCTCCCTCTGATATCGTTCTCGTTCAAAAACTCTTAGCATTTGAAAAGTTCCTTGCCATTCAAAACCTAGTCGGAATATTATTATGATTGCAGTCTCGACTTCACTGCACTTCGACATTCAGGCGTCTTTGGTTCGAGGGGGAGCAGTTGCTTCCACGGAAAAACATGGTGGTTCCTTGTTTCGAGTGGGTTCAAAGTTGTTGTTTCCCCGAAAGTCAACGTCAAACTTGATTACCAAAACTAAATTTAAAACTTTTTAAGTTTGGAACCCTAGAAAATAATTTTTTTATGTATGTAACATTGTTTAAATTTTTTTTAGTGTTTATGGTTATAATGCAAGTGGGTTGATGAAATTAGTTGAAGTGGAAGCATTTGGAAATGTTAGTGGGATGTAGGTTTGTGAAATGTGCTTGACAGGTTGTGTATAAGGGATTGACAGTTGAGTTTTGTTTTGTTGAATTTATATTGTTGAGTTGGGAAAATAATTTTGTTCAGTATGTAATTTTTTTTTTCAAATTCTTGTAGTGTTTATGGTTAATATGCAAGTGGGTTGATGAAATTAGTTGACGTTGAAGCTTTGGAAATTTTGGTGGGATGTAGGTTTATGAAATGTGGTTGACAAGTTGTGTATAAGGTATAGGTCCTTGAGTTTTGTTTTGTTGAATTTATATTGTTGAGCTGGGAATGATTTGTGTTGATAAAACCTTTGTTAATTTTATGAATTAATTTGGTATTTCTTAAGTCATAAAAGTTTGTTCACAGTAGATGTATAGTTATGAAAAGTTGTTGACAAGTTATGTTAATGTTAAACATTGTTGAATTTGTTGTTATCAGGGTATATGTATTTCAATTTGATTGTGATGAATGGTTGTATTGTTATATGTCTAGGAGATGGCAAATCAGGGGGTTGAACTGGCAACAAAAGAGGGAGAATCTTATAGGGGAATGGTGAACAACCTTTCTCAAGCTAGTCATGCCCTAGGAGTCATGAGCCAAAAGTTTAATGACGCACAACTTGCTGCATGCTTTCTACACTTAGAGATGTCGATAGACTAGCCTTTAGTGACAAGTTGGTGCATGAATTGTCACTCTGTAGAGTGGCAAATCAAGGAGTGGAGGACATAAAGGAACTTACATATTTAATAGGCTGTGAAGTCACCCGGTTCACGAAAGACTTTTGCCTTATTACATGGCTTCGCTGTGACGAATTCTATGATCTAGAGGTTGAGCTTTCCAACATTAGGCTCTTGATGCGAGATTTATACGCGCACAAATTAAACCCTCTTTTTGTCAAATTATAGTATAAGTATAAGTAGGGATCGTTCTGGACCGGGGATTAGGAGGGATTGCAAATCTCTTGGAAACTGACTCAAAAACGTAAAATAAAGTTTAAAACACTAAACTAGACTCAAAGAATGCAAAATTAAAGTTTAAAACACTAAGACAAACCAAAAACAAAAAAATACTTTAAAACATAAACTAAACAGATTCGAAGCACTAAAGAACAGGAAAGTAAAGGGGGGGTTTGATTTGACGAAATTAGCTAAATTGCACAAATTGTAATTAAAGGCAAAACGTAAATATAAATGTGATGAAAATATGGATGATGGAATAGCCAAGGGGTTCTTCTCCACACATGTTACACTTGCATACAAGATTGATTCTCAGTTGGTCTTTCGATAAATTATGAAACTCAACGCCCCGGGTTAATTAGGTCCGCTTAAATTAACCGTCAAGTTTTCCTTAAGTTAATGAATTGGATGGGTTAGCGCAACGCAATTCACCACATTCTCCAAAAGTCCTTTACGTGAACAGCACAATAAAGACACCATCAAAGATCATTAAGTATTATGAAAACTATAAGTGTTGACGAGGCATTCGTTACTATGATGAGCATGAAACTCGTGCCAAGAATTCATTTAACGCGATTGTTTATAAGCAACCTCCACTACTTGTGAATATAAGTTCATAACGATTAGGTGAAACTCACTTATATTCTAGCGTCATATTCATGCATGAAAATTAAGCGCGCATTCTCAATAAACATACATAAATAAATTATCAATCAAACGGTTAAACAAATTGAATCCACAACTTATGAAATTCCAACGAAAGTTAATCAATTCATATTGCAAGTATAAACATAGTTTCGAATCACCCCCTAGCTAAAGGGGGATTAGTTCCTCATTACTTTGAAATCAAAGAAACACCTAAACATTCCAACAACTCAAACTTGAATTGTATGAACGTTTAGGCATTCTTCTCTTCCATTCCTCATACGTACAAAACAAAGAGAATTGAATTTAAACTTTTGAAATCAAAGAAACACCTAAACATTCCAACAACTCAAACTTGAATTGTATGAACGTTTAGGCCCTCTTATCTTCCTCGTTGTTGTAGCACAAGGTCTAAGGTGAGGTTTGGGGAATTATGGAAATGGATGAGGAATGGTGGAATGGGGACTCACGATTTTGGATTCTAAGGGGAAGTGTTTGTGTTAGTTGTGGTGTGAGAAATGGAGAGATGGTGTGGGGAGTGAATGAATGCAAGGGTATTTATAGGAGTAGTGGAGGGAACATATGGCTATATCATTTGTAGGTGAAGTAGGTGGATGTTGTAGGTGAAGTAGGTGGATGTTGTAGGTGAAGTACATGTGTTTAAATGGTTGAAATGTGTAGATGATTATGAGTGATAAGTGATAAGTGTATGATATGTTAAGTGATAAGTGTATGATATGTTAAGTGATAAGTGAATGATTATGATAAGTGATAAATGAATGTATGATATGATAAGTGGTGAATGATATGTGGTGAATGATAAGTGGTAGTGTTTAAGTATTTAAAATAGGGAACAAAGCCCTTCCTTGCATGGCAAGGAAGGGAGACACAAGGAAACACACGACAATGTCCTAAGGTTGCTAGGAATGTTGTTTTTGTGTTCTAAAATGCGTAGGAGTTTTCAATGATGCTCAAACATGAGGTCTTTTTAGGATTTAACTTTCCTACTTCAAGTCTTCAATTTCGTCCATCCTTTTGGCTCCAAGCATATGATATCCATTCCAATCTCTAATTTGCTCCAAAAGGCTCCAAAAGGCATCCTTTTGCATACTTTGCCCTTAGAACCTGAAAACACACAAAAGAAGCATAAAGAACTAAAATAACTAAAGAAACATAACGTAAATATACGAGAACAAGCCATTTAAGTCGCATAAATATGCTCCTATCAAATACCCCCACACTTAGCTTTTGCTAGTCCTCGAGCAAAACAGAAAAACAAAACAAAAAGAACAAAACACAACCTACACCTTCCAACAATCGTATCAGGGACTTCCAATGCACATGACAAATTAAAAATCATTATTCTCACAGATTTGAGCCATCTTTACACTTAAGTACATTCTTACTCATAGTCACCACATACTAGTTCACAATTAAGCATTTAAAACCATGTTTTGAATGTAGTAACATGCCTTAGAGAATTCCCTCAATTTCTTACTAGATGTACTCTCGTTTTTCACACAGATTTTCTGACTACACACCCTACACTAGGTATATGTGAGAAGATTGATGTAATCATAAAAACGAACACTCACATATATGTATTTCAAAGGAAGCAATTTCTGGAGTTAATAAGCATGTTTAGATATGATCTCATGAATGGAATGCTACTACTTAGACGCGAGAACCAGTGATACCATATGCTCATACCAAGTTCAAACTCCACAAATTGAAATACACAACACTCAAGATAGAAGTCAAGGGTTGTAACGGGGCTTGGGGTATGTGGATAACAAAGAAGGGATATGGAAAACAAAGGTTTTTAAAGAAATAGTGAGCAAAGCATTTGAATCAACTTAGAATTCACTTTTGAATGAAAACTCAACTTTTGAACAAAAAGGGAGAATTTAGACAATTTACGCCCAGAATTGGTGTTTTGGAACCTTTCTTCAATCACTTATTCTTTCATTTTTTTTTCTTCTTTCTTTTCTCTTTTTTTTTTTTCTTTTCTTTTTCTTTTCTTTTGAATCTCAAAACATAAACACTTAAACATTCTCTCCCCCACACTTATTTTCTTTCATAATGTAACTCAAAAGGAATTCAATTAAGTCATGCTCACTATCTTTTAAGAACAAGGGTGGGGATTGTCCTAAACTAGGCTAGGTGAGGAAAATGTGGGTAAACAAAGAATAAAGGCTAAACAAGGCTCAACGGGGTTAAAACTTACAACATATACGAAGTATGGGAAGTAAGGCTATTTGGCTATGGTGGTGGTCACTACACAACTTCTTCTTGAATATGTGTTATGCAAATCAATAACATGCTTTGAATGAAATGGGCATGAGTTCTAGCATTTAGTTCTATCATGATACAATTGCATTCTAAGTAGCAACCAAGCAAGGAATAATGAGATCATGCAACAACTTTAGAAAATAAAGAATCACAGAAAATAACTCTCCAAAGAAAGTAATGGCTCGAGTCTCACAGGGATGTAGCGTTTGTTTGAGTTTCTTCCTTCAAGCATGTTACAAAAACGAATTCTTCTTTTATGATTGCATGTGAAGTCATACATTATAACCATAACCAAGCATATACCAAGAGTAAATCAAACTTTTCTCTATGTTTATAACTCTTTCTAACCGTCATGCAATTATAAACCAAATCCTTATCATTGTGTTGGAAGGTACTCTAAGACACAAACACACAAAAACGACTTTTAAAACAACTCTTTTTGGGTTTTTCAAAACAATTTTTCAAATTTTTATGGGATTTTCGAATTATAAAACAAAACACACTAAAACAACTTAAAAACACCTTAAAACAGCAAGGAACAATAATAGAAGTTATGGTGGATAAAACCCTACGAATTTGCATCAAAACACTTTAGTTTAGTTACCCCCCCCCCCCCCCCCCCCCCACACTTAAATCAAACATTGTCCTCAATGTTTTAAGCATAGATTCACACAAAACATAAGTAAACACACAAAAAGCAACTAAACATATTAAACATGGCATAATGTTATTAACAAAGAGAAGAGTTTAGAGACGCAAATCTGGTTATAGAGTGTAAATTCCATCTTCTCCTTGGTAATTGCATTGAGGCTTTGATCTTTGTGATTCCACAGGCTTACTCTTGAACTGGTTTCTGCCCATCGTTGATTTTCCTTTGTGCTACTTCTTGAACTGGGCAGCAGGATGGTTCTTTTGGTCTCCTCCGAAGGTCTGAGCTTACTCCTTTGGTCTGTTTCTTTGTTCAATCTTTCCAATTCGTATTGAAAAGGGTTGGAGGATAACTCAGCCTAAGTTTGTCTCCACATGCTTCAATGTATCATTTTCACTTGCCTTACTCGCTCCCCTTTGCAGAAGTGGTCCCTTCTCTGGAAGTGTATCAACCGTTGAAGATGACTACTCGAGAGCAACGCTAGGTAAGCAATCAGGAATAGATTCCAGGCAGTTGGCTCCAGATCGGAAGACTGACTCCAAGTGCCGGCTGATTGCTTCTTTTACTTTGCCATGCGAGTAAGAACAAGGACAAAGAAAAAGACAGGGAAAGAGCATGATATGAGATACTTTTGCTTTTGACCTTGATGATATGAGATACCTTTGCTTTTGAAGAAGCGGTGAATGAATCAGCACATGTATTTGTTGTGCTGTTTCCTCCTGGGTCATCTGTACTCCAGGCATCTGGTATCATCTTTGGGGAAGAAGAAAGAATTGAGTATTTCGAAAGGCTTTGCTGGGAGTGCGCCCTCAGAGGTGAGGGAGAGTTGGGCATTTTCTTCAGGTTTGCCCTGCCATAAAAGACGAAGGTCGACATATATAGAGATAATATCAAGTGGTGGTACTTTTTACCCTTGTCGACAAACGTTTTGATCCCGCAATTCCGGCTTTTTGAAATAGTGGCGCCTCTTCGATCTTTGAATACGCCTCTTCGATTTCTGAGCAGGCGCCCCTTCGATTTCTGAGCAGGCGCCCCTTCGATTTCTGAACGACGCCCCTTTGCTTTCTGAACGACACGTAGTAGTGCGGATGCGGCTCCTTTTGACAAAGCTGCACGCGTTTTCTGAAAAGCAGAGAAAGCGTCGCCGAACTTTGCGCTTGTCTGCTAAAGATGTGTAGTTGCGATGATGGCCTCCACGTGTTTTCAGCTTTGTCAGAAATCTTTTGACAAAGTTGAACGCGTTTTCTGAAAAGCCGAGGGAGCGTCGCCTAACTTACGCCGGAAAATCCGGCTCTTTGAACCGGTGGACGCGTCGCCTTGGCTTTTTATAGAGCTATCGATTACCGCCAACATACACACTCTGAAGATCTCCCATTCTTGAAAATCGTCTCCGGCCCTTCGAAATTTAACTCCATCCACCCATTCTCTTTGAACACTTTTGAAAAAAATGGCAAACTCATCGAACCTTAGCTTAGATTTGAGTCTCAGCAGCGATCCGGTTGCGCCCCGTCAAGGTAATGTATGGCGTCCTTCTTTTTTATCTTCTAACGGTCCTCTTTCAAGTGAAGACTCTGTGATGCAGGACGCCACAACAGCTACAATAGTAGCTAGGAACCTCCTCACTCCAAAAGATAGTAGGCTGCTGTCAGGACGGTCCGATGAGTTGGCCGTTCAAGAGTCCCTCGTACTTAGTGTTCAGTGTGCGAGCTCTGTGTCCAACATGGGCCAACGCTTGCTTGCTCGGTCCCGCCAAGTGGAATCGTTGATGGCAGAGGTGGAAAGTCTTAAGCAGGAAATCAAACAGCTTAAGTACGAGAATAGAAGTTTGCATGTGCTTGCAAATAACTATTCGGCGGGCATGAAGAGGAAGCTTGATGAGCTGCAAGAATCTGAGGGTCGAATTCACAATGACCGTCAAAGGCTTGCGTCTTATCTCCAGAGGCACCTTTTTCCTGGGTCATCCAACGCTTGGCCAAGTATTGAGGCCTGGAATGCTCTAGCTCCGATGCCTCCCGCTCCGATGGCTTCCGCTCCGATGCCCCCCGCTTCTATGCCTCCCGCTTCTGCGCCTTCCGCTTCTGCACCTCGTAGTGGGGCTTCACGTAAACAACCTTTGTGAAGCTCCACCTTTCTCCATGTTTAGTATCTTTTTTTTTTTTTTTTTTTTTTTTTTTTTTTTTTACATAAATAAAATCAAACGGCATGGAATTTATCTTTGAATGAGCGGTGATACTTGAAATGATCCGGTAATAGTTTAAATTCCAGATTGGGTGCCTGAATCATTAACCACATGTTAGTATAAAAGAAAATTGAAATTCGGGGAGGCGGCTTACCTGTGTGCTCCAAAATGAACTCCAGAATAAACACCCCTTCGAAAGTTATGACTTGTCCCGTGTCATAAAATCCAACTTCCTTAGGAATTGTGGTTTCAAATATGTCCTCTTTGATGCCTTCTACATCTTCTCCAGCCACTACCTTCTCTTGAATCATTCTTCTTGGTGTACAAAGTCCTTTGAAGAATTCAACACCATCTAAAACTTGCTGTGTTGCACCAAGAATTGGAATAGCATTTTGCACCTTTGGGAAGGCTTCCACGATGTCCTTTTTACTCTCTTCTTGGTTGGGAATCAAAAACCTGCTAGGAAAAGGGACATTGGGTGGAATAACATCAGAATAACATGGAATTGGGACGTCCTTACTGGTGGTGGGTGGTTTAGAGGGCTTAGGGGGCTGCGGCAAGGGTTGTTCTACCCTTGCCGTGTGCATGTCTTCTTCCTCCTCCTCAATTAGCAGCTCTTCATCCACTTCTAGGCTATGTTTGGACATTTTTAGGTCAGCTCCAACCTCCATAGCACTTCCCAAAGTGATAGCATTATGGATTTCAAAATCTTCCTTCGAGTTTTCAATAGTTGAGTTGGAAAGTTCACTTTGCTCTTGAATTTGTTTCATGAACTCCATAATCTGCTCAAATTGCTCGTCCAATTTACCCAACTTCTTGTTTTGATTTTGTTCGTCCTGCGTCAAAGAGGTTAGTAATTGAAAATTTTTATCATTATCCATGGACATACTTGAACTTGATTGGAATTGTTGTGGGGGAGGTTGTGGTGGCTGCATAAGTGTTGTATTGAACTCCTCATATGGTTGCCAATATGCTTCTTGTTGAGCCTCCTTGGCTTGATTTTGTGACCCCTGCGCCAAAGAATTTATTTCATTAAGAATTTGAATATAATCTATTGGCGAACTTGAATTTAATTGAGCATATTGCATATGAAGTTGTGGTGGCTGCATAGGTCTTGAATAGAACTCCTCATATGGTTGCCAATATGCTTCACGTTGAACTTGTTGATCTTCCCACCATATAGAGTTTGAATGATCCCTCCAATCTCTTTGTGGACATTGATTGGCTTGAAATCCTTGCCTATATGAAGCACCAAATGTAGGGACACTCTGCATTGTGGTCCTTTCGGCATACGGCAACAATTTAGAAGTAAGATTTGCCAATTGAGCTTGAATGCTAGCAAAATCCATATCTTACTTCTCTAGTACCTAAAATCAAAGAAAGAGAACTAAATCAAATATCAAAAGTAACAACAAACAAAGAAAACAACACTAAGTTAGAAACTAAAACGAAAACAACAAAACCAAAAAAAAGAAAAGAACCAAGGGATTAGCAAAGTTGCTAATCCCCGGCAACGGCGCCAAATTAAACCCTCTTTTTGTCAAATTATAGTATAAGTATAAGTAGGGATCGTTCTGGACCGGGGATTAGGAGGGATTGCAAATCTCTTGGAAACTGACTCAAAAACGTAAAATAAAGTTTAAAACACTAAACTAGACTCAAAGAATGCAAAATTAAAGTTTAAAACACTAAGACAAACCAAAAACAAAAAAATACTTTAAAACATAAACTAAACAGATTCTAAGCACTAAAGAACAGGAAAGTAAAGGGGGGGTTTGATTTGACGAAATTAGCTAAATTGCACAAATTGTAATTAAAGGCAAAACGTAAATATAAATGTGATGAAAATATTGATGATGGAATAGTCAAGGGGTTCTTCTCCACACATGTTACACTTGCATACAAGATTGATTCTCAGTTGGTCTTTCGATAAATTATGAAACTCAACGCCCCGGGTTAATTAGGTCCGCTTAAATTAACCGTCAAGTTTTCCTTAAGTTAATGAATTGGATGGGTTAGCGCAACGCAATTCACCACATTCTCCAAAAGTCCTTTACGTGAACAGCACAATAAAGACACCATCAAAGATCATTAAGTATTATGAAAACTATAAGTGTTGACGAGGCATTCGTTACTATGATGAGCATGAAACTCGTGCCAAGAATTCATTTAACGCGATTGTTTATAAGCAACCTCCACTACTTGTGAATATAAGTTCATAACGATTAGGTGAAACTCACTTATATTCTAGCGTCATATTCATGCATGAAAATTAAGCGCGCATTCTCAATAAACATACATAAATAAGTTATCAATCAAACGGTTAAACAAATTGAATCCACAACTTATGAAATTCCAACGAAAGTTAATCAATTCATATTGCAAGTATAAACATAGTTTCGAATCACCACCTAGCTAAAGGGGGATTAGTTCCTCATTACTTTGAAATCAAAGAAACACCTAAACATTCCAACAACTCAAACTTGAATTGTATGAACGTTTAGGCATTCTTCTCTTCCATTCCTCATACGTACAAAACAAAGAGAATTGAATTTAAACTTTTGAAATCAAAGAAACACCTAAACATTCCAACAACTCAAACTTGAATTGTATGAACGTTTAGGCCCTCTTATCTTCCTCGTTGTTGTAGCACAAGGTCTAAGGTGAGGTTTGGGGAATTATGGAAATGGATGAGGAATGGTGGAATGGGGACTCACGGTTTTGGATTCTAAGGGGAAGTGTTTGTGTTAGTTGTGGTGTGAGAAATGGAGAGATGGTGTGGGGAGTGAATGAATGCAAGGGTATTTATAGGAGTAGTGGAGGGAACATATGGCTATGTCATTTGTAGGTGAAGTAGGTGGATGTTGTAGGTGAAGTACATGTGTTTAAATGGTTGAAATGTGTAGATGATTATGAGTGATAAGTGATAAGTGTATGATATGTTAAGTGATAAGTGAATGATTATGATAAGTGATAAATGAATGTATGATATGATAAGTGGTGAATGATATGTGGTGAATGATAAGTGGTAGTGTTTAAGTATTTAAAATAGGGAACAAAGCCCTTCCTTGCATGGCAAGGAAGGGAGACACAAGGAAACACACGACAATGTCCTAAGGTTGCTAGGAATGTTGTTTTTGTGTTCTAAAATGCGTAGGAGTTTTCAATGATGCTCAAACATGAGGTCTTTTTAGGATTTAACTTTCCTACTTCAAGTCTTCAATTTCGTCCATCCTTTTGGCTCCAAGCACATGATATCCATTCCAATCTCTAATTTGCTCCAAAAGGCTCCAAAATGCATCCTTTTGCATACTTTGCCCTTAGAACCTGAAAACACACAAAAGAAGCATAAAGAACTAAAATAACTAAAGAAACATAACGTAAATGTACGAGAACAAGCCATTTAAGTCGCATAAATATGCTCCTATCAGCTCTTGACTAGGTATTTTTCTAAGAAGTTTCATTTTGTTGGAGAGAGTAATAAAGGTAAGGGTAAAGGTGTGAAAGGCAAAGGTAAACTGAAGACCACCCTCAAGAAAGCTATGAAAAAGGTTTTGGTGACCTATGCCTGAGCTTGAAATGGCGTTTAAAGAATGCAAGAATGAGGATGATGAGTTCAAGATGGGGCTAGTTTACTTCGTCGAGGGTGTGTTGATAGGGGCGAAGAGCAGTGTTGGTGGGAACCTAGAGTACTTGGACCTCGTAGAAGACATGGATAGGTTCAACAATTATTCATGGGGTTTGATATTGTCCGAACAACTAAAAGACAACCTTTGTTTCGCTGGTTTTATGAGAGAGAGATGAAGGGTGCATGGTGATGTGGAATGGGATGAGGAAAAGGAAGAGGAACAAAATAAGGGAAGTAAGAGAAGGCAAATATCTGGATGGGGCTGCAAAAAGTTTGTTTATATTTTTCATGTACAATTTATTGGTTTGATTGAGTAAGAATAAGGGTCAATTATTATGATTGTTATTGATACTAATTCAGTGTACGTGCAGGTTTAGACATACAAAATAATTGCCTAACTAAAGAAGCCACAACGATATTGTAAGGTGACTGATCCAGCAGCCATCCTAAGAATTCTCCAGTGGTCAACAACGAATAAGCAGTTGATCCATGAACAACTTCAAATGTACATAACTGATAGCTGAGAGGAACTCATGCTACTGGACATGGGTGACAATGCTAATCTATGAATAGCTTCAAATGTACATAAAGGCCAGGCGGTGAGGATTCGGGAAATAATGCCCACTGAAGCAAGAATACCTTAGGTTACTGGACATGGGGTGATGATGCCAATGTGATGCTGGAAACCTTGACTCCCGATACAAATGATGTCGATGAGCTTAAAGTACAATATATAAAGAGTTGAGGGGGTTGTGGCGTGTTTGGCCCAAAAGGATATTTCTAAGGGGAAGGTGTTGAAGAAGGTAGAAGAAGAATAAGTGTTGAAGAATAAGAACAAGTTGAAGGTGGTTGTGGCATGTTTGGCCTAGAAGGATATATTTCTGAGGGGAAGGAGAAGAAGAAGGATATTTTTGAGAGGAAGGTGAAGAAGAACACAAGAAGGATATTTCTGAGAAGAAGATGTCGAAGAAGGTGGAAGAGTTGACAAATGAGGTGAAGGAATTAAGGAGGGAAGTTAGCGAAGAAGAAGAATAAGAAGAAAGAGAAAGATATTTGATGAGTCAATATTATACTATATATTTTACCCTAATCTTAATATTATTTTATTGGTTATTTTGTGAGAATTTTGATACTTTGATTTACATGAGGAAACGGACAAATTTTGAAGTGATTAAAATTGGAGGACGTTCGTGTATCTCTTGGCGTGTTTGTGTCAAAGTTTCATAATTTTCTACCGAGCGGTTTATCTATGGCGATGAAATAAAGGAGCAGTGCGCACTGCTATCAAAGTGACATTTCAAGTTTATTTGGGCTTTTAGGCATCCAAAATGAAGTCTTTTGGGTTTGAGACCTTCTGCAATTATGTTCAGGATATCTCAAGCTTTAATTCTAGCTATTTTGGGCCTGTTTTATAGCCCTAAAGATCCAGAAATGTGGCTGTTTTGAGGCTGTGCAAATTTTGGGCGAATTTTACTAGTCAATTTAGGATTATATTTCCTAATTTATTTTAATTTATTTGGTTTCCTATTATTATTCTAAGATATTTTCTAGGTAGGGTTTTATTTTCTAGTGGTATAAATAAGACTTTTTAGCCATTAGGGGTTTTGGAGAAGACAGGGGGAGAAAGAGGAGAAAGTACGCACTACTTTAGAGAGCTTTTGGATTCAAGTTTATTTTCAAAGTGTTTTCTATCATTGTTTTTAATAATATTTTGTTTATGATTGTTCGTAACTCATTTCCGTTTGCTAGCCTTGCCTTAGCAAGAATATGTAGTCTTTTTTTTTTGCAATTGCTAGTGATATTATGCGTGCAGGTTTGAATTATTAATCACTGGCTTATACTGTCTAATTGTCTTAATGCTTAGCTACCATTAGGATGTTTAGAAAAGTAATTTGATGCAATTTTGGTTGGAAGTCGGCCTCTGAAATTGGCGAAGGCTTCTTGTGGTTAATTTGTGCAAGTTCACTTATGATGAATACCACATCTTAAGGGTTGTATGGTTTTTCAAAAGGTTCACGAAGCTTAATGAATCATGCATGTTTAGATTTGATTTGAATACCACAGACGGATTACATGTTTGATATACGCTCTATGTTAGGGGTCCAAGTAGGCATATATTAGGAAAACCTATCCTTCAAAATATACATGTGTAATTCATAAGTAATTGGAAGAACTACATAAAATTGTAAGATGACGGCAGAACCTTAGGCTTTTACATTTTAATTTTCAAAAACCATTTTCTTTTAGTTTATTTTATTTTGTCACTTTATTTGATTATTTTCTATTAAATTCATTTTTATTATTTGAAATCATAAAATCACCTTTTTCCAGAACTTTGTTTTAATTAACTAATTAAGATTTGGTTTGATACAAATTATTCATTCAATCCCTGAGGAAAACGACCTTACTAGAGCTATATGTATTACAATTACCTTGTACTCTTGCAAGTATTTAAAGTGTTTTTATTCCTACTTTTACAAGTGGTTAAAATCTCCATAAAACATTTGACGTCGTTGCCAAGGATTATTTTTAATAAATTGTGTTTATCAACTCTTAGTTAATTATTTTTGTATATATCTTTATATATACTTGATTTTAATTTTTTTTTTTTTTTAGGTGACAATTTGTTGATTTTGAAAGCATTGCAGCAATGGCTTGGTTTGGATCCTCACAAGGAGCACCCATGGTTTGTGCTATTTGCAATTTGAATACACATGATGTTATGTATTGTCCCCAACAGCAATGTTTTCTACAATCTGCGCAGCACCATATTAATATGAGGAACAATTTTCAGAGGCCTAGGTGCAATTCCTACTCAAATTTTTATCCATCATGGCCAGAGCATCAAAATCCTATGTGGGAGTGTATTCAACAGCCTTTTGAACAACCTCATGCACCAGCAAAAGCTGATTGGAAGGTTGCAGTTGGGAAATTGGCAAAGAGTATCCTAACAAGGTTTGATCAAGTCAATCAAGAAATTCATAGTATTCATAAATCAATGAAAAATCTGGAGCAGCAAATTGGGCAGCTTGCATATCAATTGGCAGAACAAGACGACGATTCCAATTCAAATTTTCCTACTCAACCATTTGCCAATCAACAGTGTTCAGAAGAGTGCTGTGCAGATCAAGCATTGAGATAGGGAAAAACCTACGATACTAGGATGGAAGAACCCCAATTCGATGACTCACACCCAACGAAGGAAATAGCACTTGTTAATTCGGAAATTTACACTGAACTTAATCCTACCCAAGTCAATATGCCTCACATGCCCAGTCCTGAGACTGCAAAGCAACCCACTTAGCTGCATGAATGTATTGAAACTGACAAGTTGGATAGGGTTGTTCACAACAATTCAGAATCTGGAGAATCACATGGTCAGCTCTTGGAGGATGTAACCTTGGATACACGACAGACATCTACTGATGAAAATGTTTTTGCTGTACTAGATAGTGCACCAGCACAGCTAATCACGCTAGAGAACATATCCAGAAAGACTCCTACAAGCAGGCTAAATTCTACATGGGAATAGAGAAAAACTTTAATGGCAGCCCAATTCTTCATCAAAAAATTTGGGCAGTGCATAAATTGTGAGTGTTAAATATAAGGTTTAAGTCAGTTCGACAAAAACACAAGCCTCACTAAAAGTGAGTATTTAATTACAAAGATTTATTCGCATAGAAGGCCAAATATGAAGGATTCAACCACTCACCTGAAGCACATAGTTAATAAACATCTTATTCCGTTCGTACTTTTGGCCTATGAAGCTATTACGGAGCGGTTGACTCTAAGAAAACAAGTAATGTTAACTAAAACGCTTATTTCGTTCATTTTATTTTCTTCATTTTATTCTTTATCAACAAATCTAAAAGAAAAAAGTAAATTGAAAAACACAAAAACATTAATTTTTTTAGTTAATCAGTATTTTATTTTGGGTTTATTTTTATTGTGTGATCATTGCAGGTTGCTTTTGGAAACAATTCAGCCCCAAATATCCAATATATCCGCGCGTTCGATTGAATCATGCTTTCAGCATCATTCAACATACATTCATTTCAGAGCATTCATCGTCAAATCAACAACATTAATGAGATTCAACACTACAGAAATCAAGGGAGTGCAGACAGATGCACGAGCAGAGTTCCAGACATACTCACAGTGGGGTTGGTGATGAAGTCCCTTGCATTGCTTGGCACCCCTTTTCACTCAATCACTCCCTCCCATTTTATATAAAATATTATTACATACAAGTTTGGGGTGGGATCCAAGCAACACAGAAGGGAGCACAGCTGTGCGAGCAAATCAAGGATCCAGTAGGACAGAGACCACACTGGATACAGAGAAACTGATTCAACTCCTAGCACAAATCTAGGATGCACGCACCAATAACTGAATCACGGAGATGCAGCGCACAGACTTTCACAAATCCAGGGACTACGTTCAATAGATCTATGTCGAAAAATAGTTTTTTGGGTTGAGGATTTATACCTGTATTTCTGAGATTTATGGACATCGAGGTTGTCGCTGCTCATTTTTCTTGCGGATCTCAAGCTTGACGTTGCTACCGTTGTTCGCCATCGTCTCTGATCGTCGCCTGCAACACAAGCTCACAGACATGTAAATATATTAGACTCGGATTTCATTATTGCATTTGGGCTGAAAATAAGAAATTAATGAGCAAAGAAGAGATCGATGTGCTTTACCATTGTGTGTCGGCAAACCGTGATGGCTGAAATAAGTGAGTTGGGCTCATGTCTGAGGTTTTTGTTGAAGTCAGAGAGTTCTGATATTGTTGAGGTGCAGCTCGGGTTTCTAGAGAAAGTGTTGAGGTGCTCTCATGTTCTAGAGAGAGAGAGGCCTAGGGTTTATAAAAACAATCAGAATTGAGAGAAATGGGACACATTTTAGCTCTTCAATTGGGAGAAATTTTTAGTTGTGACGGAACATGAATGGTACATCACGTATTTTTATGTAAGTGGTGGAAAATTTAAAATTTTAAGTTATTAACCTTTTAACACACATATCTCACCATTTATATAGGGACACGTGGTGTACCACCTTGTGTGACGGTCACATTGAAAAATCTCTCTTCAATTGGAATCCTAAGGAGCTCACTACACGGATGCATGACGCCTGTGCACATTTGAAATCACGAGACGGAGAGTCGTAGGGTTCTTCAACACGTGAGTGGTTCATGAGTTATAGTGTACTTTGAAAATTTGCACATTCATATCAACATGGTTTTGTGGGAAGTGAGATTGAAACACTTACTTTTAGTTTAAATTTATTTTTTTATTTTTGCTATAAATAAAGTAAAGTTTAGTTCTTGTTATAAATAAAGTAATAATTGTTCTACCTGAGAATTTGCTTAGTAACCGAGTCAATCCTGCCTAATTAGCAGTGATTCTCGCGTCAAACGGTAGAGTTTTGGCATGGGACATGATGGTTGGTTGGTTTCATAACCTTTTCAGCTCAAGTTAGTAAGTCCTTAGGGGTGTTCTACACCTAGTGCCCTAAAGCCTTGGTAGTTTGGGAGTCATTGACCTAAAGCTCGCTACATGGGTTGGAACGAAAGCTAAAGTGAACTGACATTGCACAACCACTATTGTTGCTAAAAAGAAAAATAACCAAACACATATATGAAAAAAAAGAAAGCAAAAAAATTGAAACGTCGAAGAAAAATATGTGAAGTATTAAATAAAAAAGACGAGAAGTAGGGGTTTTAGTCGAGTCCCTTTAATTTTGTTGGTTCACTTTACACCAAAGGAAGTTCATGAATTCATTTCTAATTGATTCTAAATGGCTTAGACTCTGTAGTGATATTAGTTGGAAATTTTGAAAAGATGTTACTGATTTTTAACGTTTTTTATGGCTTACAATTAAAGTGAAAATTGTCTTAGTTAGTTTTGTTAAGTTTCTAGTTTGTGTTGTAGGCCTATTTGATTGAACGATCTAGGGTTTAGAGAGAGAGGGGGGAGCCGGCCACAATAAGAGAGAAGATAGATTGATTTAATTGTGTGTATTTGATTCACCCCATTGTGCCTTTATTTATAGTAAGAGGATAGGTAAAAACCTTTCCCTTTAGGATTACAACATTTAATGGGTAATCTAATCCTAATAGGAATATAAAATACTTTCCCATATCTCATAGGATTTACACAATCACATTCATATTCTAAATATGACTGCAACACTCCCCCTTGAGTATGTAAATACTCAACAAACCATCGTGTCAGATCTTCAGCAGATAAGGTAGAATACTTGATGAAGTCATCAGCACAACGGGTGATCGCGAGTCTCAAATTTAAGTGAAGGATGCATTTGTAGTAAAACTTACAAAACCTCGCTATGGTAAAACCCAAGGCATGGGGAAAACCCATAGACTAAGGAGAAAAGTGAGAAGTATGCATAATGTCTTTAAACAAGCGTCAAACTGGACGAAAGTAGAGAACTCAACGGAGTATGATCATCCCAGGATTGGTGCCTCATTAATACCTCGTTAGGTAGCAAAAACCCAGTGGGAAAAATGCTTCTAATCGTAGGAAAAAGAGTACATTAAGATCATGTGAGTATGCTTTTAGATACTCCCCCTGAGTTAGACATAACTTCTAAATAAAAGAACCATAAGCGATTCAACTCAAATAATTTACGCATACCGATTCTTTGGACAAGATTTTGAAAAGTAAACTTAGGCAACGACTTGGTGAAGAGATCAGCCAGGTTGTCCTGGGAACGGATTTGCTTGACTTCAATGTTCTGATGCTACTGCTGCTGGTGTGAGTAAAAGAACTTCGGCGCTTTATGCTTGGTGTTGTCTCCCTTGATATATCGCTTCTTCAATTGCTCGATACATGCTGCATTGTCTTCAAAGATCGTTGTAGGAAAGTCAATGACTGATGTAAGACCATTAGTACTTCGAATGTGTCCCATAACTTCTCTCAGCCAAAAACACTTACGCAATGCTTCATGTAGGGAGAGAATCTCAGCATGGTTATGATAGGAGCATATTCATGCGACTTAAATGGCTTGTTCTCGTGCATTTACGTTATGTTTCTTTAGTTATTTTAGTACTTTAAGCTATTTTCGTGTGTTTGTAGGTCCAAAGGGCTAAAGGAGCAAAAAGATGCATTTTGGAGACTTTTGGAGCACTTTTGGGCTAAGGACGGATAGCTTATGCTTGAAGCCAAAGTGCTGGACGAAATTGAAGACCTAATTGGAGCCAAAGTGTTGGAACCTTGTTCTCTTTAGTTTTAGGATATTTAAACCTTTCCTAATCCCAATCATGCCATGCATAACACACATCCATTCTAACACATTGTCATTGCACATGCATTTCCTTCATTAGTTAACCCACATGCACTTATCACTTATCATCACCACATATCATATCACTTAATCACTTATCACTTATCATCACCACTTAAACCACTTATCATATCATAACCACATATCATATCACTTATCACTTATCACTTAACATATCATCCACCTACTTCACCTACAACATCCACCTACTTCACCTACAACATCCACTTCACCTACAACATCCACCTACTTCACCTACAACATCCACCTACTTCACCTACAAATGACATAGCCATATGTTCCCTCCACTACTCCTATAAACACTAAACTAGACTCAAAGAATGTAAAACTAAACTTTAAAACACTAAGACAAACCAAAGACTCAAAATGCTTTTAAAAACACAAACTAAAATGATTTCTAACTAAATTGACATTAAAGTAAAGGGGGATTTAAGTTTATACGAAATTAAATTAAATGAACAAATTAAAACAGAATGTAAATATGAAATTGATGAAATAGAATGGATGAATGCTAGCTAAGGGGGTCATCTCCACATATGTTACACTTGCATAATAAAAAGATTTCCAATTACATTTCAATAAATTATGAATTCTCATCACCCCAAGTTAATTAGGTCCGCTTAAATTAACCATCAAGTTTTCCTTAAGTTAATGAATTGGATGGGTTAGCGCAACGCAATTCACTACATTCTCCAAAAGTCCTTTACGTGAACAGCACAATAAAGATACAATCAAAGATCATTAAGCATTATGAAAACTATAAGTGTTGACGAGGCATTCGTTACTATGATGAGCATGAAACTCGTGCCAAGAATTCATTTAACGCGATTGTTTATAAGCAACCTCCACTACTTGTGAATATAAGTTCATAACGATTAGGTGAAACTCACTTATATTCTAGCGTCATATTCATGCATGAAAATTAAGCGTGCACTCTCAATAAACATACATAAATAAGTTATCAATCAAACGGTTAAACAAATTGAATCCACAACTTATGAAACGCAATTAGAAGTAATCAAATCAAAATGCAAGCATAAACATTTATTTCGAATCCCCCCCTAGCCAAGGGGGGTTTAGTTCCTCATGGTACAAAACAAAGAGAATCAAAGAAACACCTAAACATTCCAACAACTCAAACTTGAATTGTATGAACGTTTAGGCCCTCTTCTCTTCCATTCCTCATTCGTACAAAACAAAGAGAATTGAATTTAAACATTGAAATCAAAGAAACACCTAAACATTCCAACAACTCAAACTTGAATTGTATGAACGTTTAGGCACTCTTCTCTTCCTCGTTGTTGTAGCACAAGGTCTAAGGATAGTTTGATGGTGTGAATGGTTTGGGGAGTGGTGTTTGGATTAATAGGGAAATGGAAAAATGGTGTTTGGATTCTAAGGGAACTCACGGCAAAGAGAAGGAATGGAAGTGTTTGTGGTGTGTTGTGTATGAAATGAGATGTCTATGAATGAATGAATGCAAGGGTATTTATAGGAGTAGTGGAGGGAACATATGGCTATGTCATTTGTAGGTGAAGTAGGTGGATGTTGTAGGTGAAGTAGGTGGATGTTGTAGGTGAAGTAGGTGGATGATATGTTAAGTGATAAGTGATAAGTGATATGATATGTGGTTATGATATGATAAGTGGTTTAAGTGGTGATGATAAGTGATAAGTGATTAAGTGATATGATATGTGGTGATGATAAGTGATAAGTGCATGTGGGTTAACTAATGAAGGAAATGCATGTGCAATGACAATGTGTTAGAATGGATGTGTGTTATGCATGGCATGATTGGGATTAGGAAAGGTTTAAATATCCTAAAACTAAAGAGAACAAGGTTCCAACACTTTGGCTCCAATTAGGTCTTCAATTTCGTCCAGCACTTTGGCTTCAAGCATAAGCTATCCGTCCTTAGCCCAAAAGTGCTCCAAAAGTCTCCAAAATGCATCTTTTTGCTCCTTTAGCCCTTTGGACCTACAAACACACGAAAATAGCTTAAAGTACTAAAATAACTAAAGAAACATAACGTAAATGCACGAGAACAAGCCATTTAAGTCGCATGAATATGCTCCTATCAAATACCCCCACACTTATCTTTTGCTAGTCCTCGAGCAAAACAGAAAGAAAAACAAAACAAAACCAAACGAAACAAAACAAGTAAAACACAACCTAAACCTTCCAACAACCGTCTTAGGGATTTCCAAAGCATATGACAAGTTAAAAATCATCATTCCCACAGATTTTTGCCATCATTACACTTAAGTACATTCTTAATCATAGTCACCACATACTAGTTCACAATTAAGCATTTAAAACACATTTCGAATGTAGTAACATGCCTTAGAGAAATTGCTCAAATCCTTACAAGATATGCACTCGTTTTTCACACAGATTTTCTGACTACACACCCTACACTAGTTATATGTGAGAAGATTGATGTAAACATGTAGACGAACACTCACATATGTTATAACAAGGAAAGCATTTTCTGGATTTACGATAATGACATGAATATGATCTCATGAATGGAATGCTACTACTTAGAATGAGAACCAGTGATTCCATAAGCTCATATCAATTTCAAACTCCACATTATTGAACACATAACGATCAAAATAGAAGTCAAAGGGGTGTAACGGGGCTAAAGGTATTTGGCTAACAAAGAAGGTATATGGAAAACAAAGGTTCTTAAAGAAATAGCGAGCAAAGCATTTGAATTAACGTAGAATTCACTTTTGAATGAAAACTCAACTTTTGAACAACAAGGGGGAACAAGCTTTTTTTTTTTTTTTCTTTCTTTCTTTTCTCTTCTTTTCTGTTTTTCTTTTTCATATGTTTTTCACAATTTTTTTTTTTTTTTCTTTTCTTTTCTTTTGACTCTCAAAACATACAAACTTAAGAACAAACTTTTACTCCCCCACACTCATTTTCTTGCAAAATGTACTCAAAAGGAATTCATTTAAGTCATGCTCACTATCTTTTAAGAACAAGGGTACGGATGGTCCTAATCTAGGCTAGGTAAGGGGTGATATGGTTAGCAAAGAAAATAGGTTAAACGAGGTTCAACGGTGTTAAGACTTACAATATATACGAAATATGGGAAGTAAGGCTATTTGGCTATGGTGGCAACTACACAACTTCATCTTGATATATGTTATGCAACTCAATATCATGCTTTGAATGAAACGGATATAAGTTCTAGCATTTAGTTCTATCATGATACAATTGCATTCTAAGTAGCAACCAAGCAAGGAATAATGAGATCATTCAACAACTTTAGAAAACAAAGAATCACAGAAAATAACTCTCCAAAGAAGGTAATGGCTCGAGTCTCACAGGGTTGTAGCGTTTGTTTGAGTTCCTTCCTTCAAGCATGTTACAAAAACGAATTTTTCTTTTATGATTGCATGTGAAGTCATACATTATAACCATAACTAAGCATAAACCAAGAGTAAATCAAACTTTTCTCTATGTTTATAACTCTTTTTAACAGTCATGCAATTACAAACCAAATCCTTATCATTGTGTTGGAAGGTACCCTAAGACACAAACTCACAAAAACGACTCAAAACACTCTTTTTAGGCTTTTCAAAACAATTTTTCAAATTTTTATGTGCTTTTCGGAGTTATAAAAACAAAACATACTAAAACACTCTAAAACAACTTAAAAACACCTTAAAACAGCAAGGAACAACATTTGAAGTTATGGGTGATAAAATCCCACGAATTTGCATTAACAACATTAGTTACCCCCCCACACTTAAATCAAACATTGTCCTCAATGTTTTAAGCATAGATTCACACAAAACATAAGTAAACACACAAACAACAACTAAACATACTAAACATGGCAGAATGTAATTAACAAAGAGAAGAGTTTAGGGAAGCAAATCTGGTTATGGAGTGTAAATTCCCTCTTCTCTTTGTTGATTGCATTGAGGCTTGATCTTGATGATTCCACAGGCTTACTCTCGAACTGGTTTCCGCCCATCATTGATTTTCCTTTGTGCTACTTCTTGAACTGGGCAGCAGGATGGTTCTTTTGGTCTCCCCCGAAGGTCTGAGCTTACCCTTTTGGTCTGTTTCTTTGTTCAATCTTTCCAATTCGTATTGAAAAGGGTTGGAGGATAACTCAGCCTATGTTTGTCTCCACATGCTTCAATGTATCATTTTCACTTGCCTTACTCGCTCTCCTTTGCAGAAGTGGTCCCTTCTCCGGAAGTGTATCAACCGTTGAAGATGACTACTCGAGAGCAACGCTAGGTAAGCAATCAGGAATAGATTCCAGGCAGTTGGCTCCAGATCGGAAGATTGACTCCAAGTGCCGGCTGATTGCTTCTTTTACTTTGCCATGCGAGTAAGAACAAGGATAAAGAAAAAGACAGGGAAAGAGCATGATATGAGATACTTTTGCTTTTGACCTTGATGATATGAGATACCTTTGCTTTGAAGAAGCGGTGAATGAATCAGCACATGCTTCAATCCGCCGTTTCCTCCTGGGTCATATGTACTCCAGGCATCTGGTATCATCTTTGGGGAAGAAGAAAGAATTTAGTATTTTGAAAGGCTTTGCTGGGAGTGCGCCCTCAGAGGTGAGGGAGAGTTGGGCATTTTCTTCAGGTTTGCCCTGCCATAAAAGACGAAGGTCGACATATATAGAGATAATATCAAGTGGTGGTACTTTTTACCCTTGTCGACAAACGTTTTGATCCCGCAATTCCGGCTTTTTGAAATAGTGGCGCCTCTTCGATCTTTGAATACGCCTCTTCGATTTCTGAGCAGGCGCCCCTTCGATTTCTGAACGACGCCCCTTCTCTTTCTGAACGACACGTGGTAGTGCAGATGCGACTCTTTTTGACAAAGCTGCACGCGTTTTCTGAAAAGCAGAGAAAGCGTCGCCGAACTTTGCGCTTGTCGGCTAAAGACGTGTAGTTGCGATGATGGCCTCCACGTGTTTTCAGCTTTGTCAGAAATCTTTTGACAAAGTTGAACGCGTTTTCTGAAAAGCCGAGGGAGCGTCGCCTAACTTACGCCGGAAAATCCGGCTCTTTGAATCGGTGGACGCGTCGCCTTGGCATTTTATAGAGCTATCGATCACCGCCAACATACACACTCTGAAGATTTCCCATTCCTGAAACTCGACTCCGGCCCTTTGTGAAATTTTTAACTCCATCCACCCCTTCTCTTTGAACACTTTTGAAAAAAAAAAAAAATGGCAAACTCATCGAACCTTAGCTTAGATTTGAGTCTCAGCAGCGATCCGGTTGCGCCCCGTCAAGGTAATGTATGGCGCCCTTCTTTTTTATCTTCTAACGGTCCTCTTTCAGGTGAAGACTCTGTGATGCAGGACGCCACAACAGCTACAATAGTAGCTAAAAACCTCCTCACTCCAAAAGATAGTAGGCTGCTGTCAGGACGGTCCGATGAGTTGGCCGTTCAAGAGTCCCTCGCACTTAGTGTTCAGTGTGCGAGCTCTGTGTCCAACATGGGCCTACGCCTGCTTGCTCGGTCCCGCCAAGTGGAATCGTTGATGGCAGAGGTGGAAAGTCTTAAGCAGGAAATCAAACAGCTTAAGTACGAGAATAGAAGTTTGCATGTGCTCGCAAATAACTATTCGGCGGGCATGAAGAGGAAGCTTGATGAGCTGCAAGAATCTGAGGGTCGAATTCACAGTGACCGTCAAAGGCTTGCGTCTTATCTCCAGAGGCACCTTTTTCCTGGGTCATCCAGCGCTTGGCCAAGTATTGAGGCCTGGAATGCTCTAGCTCCGATGCCTCCCGCTTCGATGCCTTCCGCTTCGATGCCTCCCGCTTCTATGCCTCCCGCTTCTGCGCCTTCCGCTTCTGCGCCTCGTAGTGGGACTTCACGCAAACAACCTATGTGAAGCTCCACCTTTCTCCATGTTTAGTATCTTTCTTTTTTTCTTTTTCTCTTTTTTTTTTTTTATTTTTTTTATTTTTATTATTTTTTTTTTTATTAACATAAATAAAATCAAACGGCATGGAATTGGTCCTTGAATGGAAGGTGATACTTGAAGTGAACCGGCATTGGTTTGAATTCTAGTGTAGGTGCCTGATTCAAAAAAAATAGCAAGTTAGTATAAAATCTAATGGAATTTGGAAAAAAATACTTACTTGTTTTGTCCGACAAGAACTCAATGACAAATACCACTCCTTTGAAAGTTTCAGGGATATTGGACTTGGCCAGATTGCAAGTGATGGTTATTACTTGTCCAATGTCATCAAATTTAACTTTTTTGGATTTTGTGGTTTCAAGAACGTCCTCTTTGATGGATTCATGACATTCCCTACTTGTCACCTTTGGAAGGGCTTCCAAGATGTCTTTTTCACCTTCTTCTTCCTTGGAAGTCATGAATCTGCAAGGAATAGGGTTAAAAATAATGAAATTTGGAACAACCATACCTGTATTAGATGGCATAGGAGCAATAGGAGCCTCCGGTAAAGGTGTTTCCACCCTTTCCGTGGGTTGGGTGTATTCCTCTTCCTTGTGATTTGATTTTGATGGTTGAGGGTCCGTTCCAACCTCCTTGTCACTTCTCAACATGATTTCCTTGGCAGTTTCAAATTCTCCCTTCTGATTTGCAATGGTTGAACTAGGGAGTTCGCCTTGGTCGCAAAATTGTCCTTCGAACTCCGCTATCTGCCCAATTTGCTTTTCCAGAGTAGTAAGTAATTGAAAAATCGTATCATTATCATTTGAATTACCTACATTACTTTGGGCAGGTTGTGGTGGCTGCATAGGCGTTGAATAGAACTCCTCATACGGCTGCCAATATCCTTCTTGTTGAGCCTCATTGTCTTGATTTTGTAAGCCCTGCACCAAACAAATTAATTCATCAAGCTTTTGGTTATAATTTATTGACGAACTTAAATTTGGTTGGGCATATTGAATATGAGGTTGTGGTGGCTGCCAATATCCTCCTTGTTGAGCATTTTGAGGTTCCCACCACATAGAGTTTGAATGATCACTCCAATCCGAATTGTAAGTATTGGAAAACACGTTATTCCTTGATTGAAGATTAAATATATCAACTCTTTGCATTTGGGACCTTTCCATGAGTTGTGACAAGAGAGAAGCATTATTAAGTGCCATCTTGTTCTTAACAAACAAAACACAAATAAAAAAAAAACTAAATCTAAAAGACAATACAGAAACAAACAATCCAAGGGATTAGCAAATTTTCTAATCCCCGGCAACGGCGCCAAAATTTGATGCGATATTTATACGCACACAAATTAAACCCTCTTTTTATCAATTGTAGTATAGGTGCAAGTAGGGATCGTTCTGGACCGGGGATTAGGAGGGATTGTTAATCACTTGGATTTGACTCAAAAACGTAAAAACGTAATAATAAACACTAAACTAGACTCAAAGAATGTAAAACTAAACTTTAAAACACTAAGACAAACCAAAGACTCAAAATGCTTTTAAAAACACAAACTAAAATGATTTCTAACTAAATTGACATTAAAGTAAAGGGGGATTTAAGTTTATACGAAATTAAATTAAATGAACAAATTAAAACAGAATGTAAATATGAAATTGATGAAATAGAATGGATGAATGCTAGCTAAGGGGGTCATCTCCACATATGTTACACTTGCATAATAAAAAGATTTCCAATTACATTTCAATAAATTATGAATTCTCATCACCCCAAGTTAATTAGGTCCGCTTAAATTAACCATCAAGTTTTCCTTAAGTTAATGAATTGGATGGGTTAGCGCAACGCAATTCACTACATTCTCCAAAAGTCCTTTACGTGAACAGCACAATAAAGATACAATCAAAGATCATTAAGCATTATGAAAACTATAAGTGTTGACGAGGCATTCGTTACTATGATGAGCATGAAACTCGTGCCAAGAATTCATTTAACGCGATTGTTTATAAGCAACCTCCACTACTTGTGAATATAAGTTCATAACGATTAGGTGAAACTCACTTATATTCTAGCGTCATATTCATGCATGAAAATTAAGCGTGCACTCTCAATAAACATACATAAATAAGTTATCAATCAAACGGTTAAACAAATTGAATCCACAACTTATGAAACGCAATTAGAAGTAATCAAATCAAAATGCAAGCATAAACATTTATTTCGAATCCCCCCCCTAGCCAAGGGGGGTTTAGTTCCTCATGGTACAAAACAAAGAGAATCAAAGAAACACCTAAACATTCCAACAACTCAAACTTGAATTGTATGAACGTTTAGGCCCTCTTCTCTTCCATTCCTCATTCGTACAAAACAAAGAGAATTGAATTTAAACATTGAAATCAAAGAAACACCTAAACATTCCAACAACTCAAACTTGAATTGTATGAACGTTTAGGCACTCTTCTCTTCCTCGTTGTTGTAGCACAAGGTCTAAGGATAGTTTGATGGTGTGAATGGTTTGGGGAGTGGTGTTTGGATTAATAGGGAAATGGAAAAATGGTGTTTGGATTCTAAGGGAACTCACGGCAAAGAGAAGGAATGGAAGTGTTTGTGGTGTGTTGTGTATGAAATGAGATGTCTATGAATGAATGAATGCAAGGGTATTTATAGGAGTAGTGGAGGGAACATATGGCTATGTCATTTGTAGGTGAAGTAGGTGGATGTTGTAGGTGAAGTAGGTGGATGTTGTAGGTGAAGTGGATGTTGTAGGTGAAGTAGGTGGATGTTGTAGGTGAAGTAGGTGGATGATATGTTAAGTGATAAGTGATAAGTGATATGATATGTGGTTATGATATGATAAGTGGTTTAAGTGGTGATGATAAGTGATAAGTGATTAAGTGATATGATATGTGGTGATGATAAGTGATAAGTGCATGTGGGTTAACTAATGAAGGAAATGCATGTGCAATGACAATGTGTTAGAATGGATGTGTGTTATGCATGGCATGATTGGGATTAGGAAAGGTTTAAATATCCTAAAACTAAAGAGAACAAGGTTCCAACACTTTGGCTCCAATTAGGTCTTCAATTTCGTCCAGCACTTTGGCTTCAAGCATAAGCTATCCGTCCTTAGCCCAAAAGTGCTCCAAAAGTCTCCAAAATGCATCTTTTTGCTCCTTTAGCCCTTTGGACCTACAAACACACGAAAATAGCTTAAAGTACTAAAATAACTAAAGAAACATAACGTAAATGCATGAGAACAAGCCATTTAAGTCGCATGAATATGCTCCTATCAAATACAAAATTTGATGCGATATTTATACGCACACAAATTAAACCCTCTTTTTATCAATTGTAGTATAGGTGCAAGTAGGGATCGTTCTGGACCGGGGATTAGGAGGGATTGTTAATCACTTGGATTTGACTTAAAAACGTAAAAACATAATATAAAACACTAAACTAGACTCAAAGAATGTAAAACTAAACTTTAAAACACTAAAACAAATCAAAAGACTCAAAATGCTTTTAAAAACACAAACTAAAATGCTATACTAAACTCGAAGAATTCAAAACTAAAAATAAGAAAGATTAAGACTAAGACTTAAACGAAATATGGGGGGATTGATTTTGGACGAATTTAAACTAAAATGGATAGATTGTAAAGAAAACAAATTGTAAATATGAAATTGACGGAAATGAATGGATGGTATGGCTAGCTAAGGGGTTCATCTCCATACATGTTACACTTGCATAATAAAATGATTTCCAATTTCACTTCAATAAACCATGAATTCTCAACACCCCGGGTTAATTAGGTCCGCTTAAATTAACCGTCAAGTTTTCCTTAAGTTAATGAATTGGATGATTGCATACGACAACCCAAAGCATTCCTCACAAGTTCCCTACATGAATTGCATAATAGAGAAACAAGCAAGAATCATTAAGCATCATGAAAACTATAAGTGTTGACGAGGCATTCGTTACTATGATTGCATGAAACTTATGCCAAGAATTCGTTTAACGCGATTGTTTATAAGCAACCTCCACTACTTGTGAATATAAGTTCATAACGATTAGGTGAAACTCACTTATATTCTAGCGTCATATTCATGCATGAAAATTAAGCGCGCATTCTTAATAAACATACATAAATAAGTTATCAATCAAACGGTTAAACAAATTGAATCCACAACTTATGAAACGCAATTAGAAGTAATCAAATCAAAATGCAAGCATAAACATATATTTCGAATCCCCCCTAGCTAAAGGGGGGTTTAGTTCCTCATACAAAACAAAGAGAATTGAAATTAAACATTGAAATCAAAGAAACGCCTAAACATTCCAACAACTCAAACTTGAATTGTATGAACGTTTAGGCCCTCTTCTCTTCCTCTTTATTGTAGCATAAGGTCTAGGGATAATTGGTTTGGGGGATGGAAGTGTGGAATGGAAAAGGAGTGGTGGAGAAGTGGAAGGGGAATGGAAAAATGGTGTTTGGATTCTAAGGGAACTCACGGCAAAGAGAAGGAATGGAAGTGTTTGTGGTGTGTTGTGTATGAAATGAGATGTCTATGAATGAATGAATGCAAGGGTATTTATAGGAGTAGTGGAGGGAACATATGGCTATGTCATTTGTAGGTGAAGTAGGTGGATGTTGTAGGTGAAGTAGGTGGATGTTGTAGGTGAAGTGGATGTTGTAGGTGAAGTAGGTGGATGTTGTAGGTGAAGTAGGTGGATGATATGTTAAGTGATAAGTGATAAGTGATATGATATGTGGTTATGATATGATAAGTGGTTTAAGTGGTGATGATAAGTGATAAGTGATTAAGTGATATGATATGTGGTGATGATAAGTGATAAGTGCATGTGGGTTAACTAATGAAGGAAATGCATGTGCAATGACAATGTGTTAGAATGGATGTGTGTTATGCATGGCATGATTGGGATTAGGAAAGGTTTAAATATCCTAAAACTAAAGAGAACAAGGTTCCAACACTTTGGCTCCAATTAGGTCTTCAATTTCGTCCAGCACTTTGGCTTCAAGCATAAGCTATCTGTCCTTAGCCCAAAAGTGCTCCAAAAGTCTCCAAAATGCATCTTTTTGCTCCTTTAGCCCTTTGGACCTACAAACACACGAAAATAGCTTAAAGTACTAAAATAACTAAAGAAACATAACGTAAATGCACGAGAACAAGCCATTTAAGTCGCATGAATATGCTCCTATCAGGTTAGACGAAGTTACAACTAGCGTTTTCTTGGTAAACCTCCAAGATATAGCGGTGTCTCCAACGGTAAAGATATAACCCGTTTGAGAACGTGCTCTATGTGGGTCAGACAGATATCCAGTATCTGGGTAACTAACAAGGAAAGAATCAATCTGAGTACCATATGTGTCGGGAACATTTGGAGATTCACGGGTATAGAACAAGCCCAAATCCGTTGTACCTTTGAGGTAGCGAAAAATGTCTTTAACACCATTTCAGTGCCTGCATGTGGGCGCATTGCCGTATCTTTCTAATAATTTCACAGCGAATGAGATGTCAGGTCTAGTGCACTGAGCCAAGTACAATAAAACCCCAATTGCACTTAGGTAAGGAACTTCGGGTTCCAAAATCTCTTCCTCATCTTCCTTTGGACGAAAGAGATCTTGTTGAGCATCTAAAGTCCGAACGATCATGGGTGTACTCGAAGGCTTCGCTTTATCCTTATTAAAACGACACAACATCTTTTGGGTGTAGTTCGATTAATGTACTAGGATTCCATCCGAACAATGCTCGATCTCCAAGCCGAAGCAATATCGAGTTTTCCCAAGATCCTTCATCTCAAATTCTGATTTCAAGTATGCAACAATTTCCTCAAGCTTTGCGGGAGTCCCAATGAGATTCATGTCATCGACATAAACTGCAACAATTGCAAATCTGAAATGTGACTTCTTTATGAACACGCATCGGCATAGTTCGTTGTTCACATAACCTTGGCTTGTCAAATATTCACTTAGACGGGTATACCACATCCGCCCAGATTGTTTCAATCTGTAGAGTGACCTCCTTAACTTAATTGAGAGAGTGTTCCGTGGTCTAGAACTATTTGAGCCAGTCAATGGAAGTCCTTATGGAACTTTCATGTATATTTCCGTGTCTAGATCCCCATAGAGATATGCGGTTACCACGTTCATAAGCTGCATATTCAGTTTTTTGGAAACTACCAAATTGATTAGGTAGCGGAGCGTTATAACATCTATTACGGGGAATACATTTCCTCGTAATCAATCCCAAGGCCTTGAGAGAAGCCTTGTGCTATGAGGCGTGCTTTATATCGCACTACTTCATTCTTCTCATTACACTTCCTCACGAAAACTCACTTGTAGCCAATAGGCTTCACGCGTGGTGGTGTAGGAACGATAGGTCCAAATATCATATGTTTCTCGAGCGAATCGAGTTCAACCTCGATTGCTAGTTTCCAATTTGACCAATCAGTTCTACGTCGGCATTCATCGACGAAACGTGGTTCAATGTCATCGCTAAGCATGATCTCAGTAGCTACTAAGTACAAGAATGCGTGGTTGACGATTATCTCATTCTTATTCCAAACCTCGTCCAATACTGTGTAGTGGACCGAAATCTCACGATTCTCGGAAGGCCAGCATGTTTCATCTGAAGCATCATCGTAATCTAAAAAAACCTCATGCGTTGGAACGGATGAGTGAGCGATAGTCGGATTCAAACTAGGGTTACTAGTTGGTGCTATTTTCCTCTTTCGGGGTTGTGAATCCTTTGAACCAAGGGGTCTGCCACGCTTTAAGGTCGGACCAGGTGATTGGTTAGCCGCCAATGTACCTTGTCATGTGGAAGGTGCGGCCTCCCCACCTTCGGGGACGTTCCAGCCTTCCTAGGCAGGTTGTTGAAGTACGCGAGGTACATCTATCCTTACAGGTGTGTTTGCATCTGGCATGCTTTAAGCAATGCTATAAAGATCTATAATTCGTCGCACCTCAGTTTTAGACTAGGTAGTGTAAGGATCTAAATGAAACATAGTGGGAGCATACCACGATAATTCGCGCCGTTCTACGAGAACGCTGGCATGTTTATCTACCCTTAACGACGGGAAGACTGTCTCATCAAAGTGGCAATCCGCAAAACGTGTGGTAAATAGATCTCCTGCCAATGGTTCTAAGTATCGAACAATTGATAGAGAATCATAACAGATATAGATTCCCATTTTTCTCTGATGACCCCTTTTGGTACACAGCGGCGGTGCTATTAGCACATAAATGGCACACCTAAACACCCGTAAATGTGAGACGTCAAGCTCATATCCAGTGACCAACTGTAATGGTGAATGTGGTTGGGTAGTGGTGGGCCTCAGGTGGACCAACATAGTTGTGTGCAATATTGCATAGCCCCAGGCAGATACCGGTAGTTTGGTTCTCATAACCAAAGTCCGAGCTATCAATTAAAGGCGCTTTATGAAAGCTTCTGCAAGGCTGTTTTGGGTGTGAACATAAGGCACAAGATGTTCCACATCAATCCCTACTGACATGCAATAATTGTCAAAAGTCTATGATGTAAATTCTCCAGCATTATCCAGTCGAATTGACTTGATTGGATAATCAAGGTAGTGAGCCCTTAGCTTAATGATTTGAGCTAGGAGTTTAGCAAACATGACGTTGTGTGTGGACAACAAGCAAACATGTGATCATCATGTCGATGCATCAACCAACACCATAAAGTATCTAAATGGTCCGCAGGTTGGTTGGATAGGTCCACAAATGTCCCCTTGAATCCTTTGAAGAAATTTAGAGGGGTCGTGAATAATCTTTGTATATGAGGGTTGAGTATTTAACTTCCCTAAATAGCACACTTTGCATGACGGGAGTCCAACATAAGGAATTGACTTATGCTAGTGTGAAGATTTGAGGATACAATGCATCATGTCACGTCTAGGATGTCCCAAACGGTTATGCTAAAGCAATTAAGTGTCCTAGAACTCAGGCATAAGGCCGGCCACACTGTGAGCTTTTATGTTGCAAATGGTTGTGATGTACAACCCACTTGGCAAGCGTTCCAACTTCTCATGAATATGCTTCTGGCCATATTCATACGAATTGATACAAAGAAATTCTGAACCATGATCTTCAGTGGTTTCAAGATGATATTGATTATCTCGAATATCTCTAAAACTCAGCAACGTTCTTCTGGAACGTGGAGAATAGAGTGCCTCCTTAATGGTCAGAATTGTACCATTGGACAACATGATACGTGTCTTTCCGTATCCTTCAATCAGGTTGGATGAGCCTGAGAGAGTTGTCAAAGAAGCTTTCTTGGGTATGAAGTTAGTAAAATAGTGTCTTGCACGCAAGATGATGTGTGTGGTTGCACTATCTGCCAGACAACAAACTTCCCCACTAGACATACCTAGAAATAAATTGATTGAATTGGTCACATGAATAGATATAAGTCCATTCATTCAATTAAGCAATTTGAGAGAATAATATCCATTCAAATAACAATCCATAATTCAAAACAAACCAAAACCAAACAAATTATTTCAAATACTTGGGAAAATTGTTCAAAATTAAACCATAAACCTAGCAAAATAGGGGGAGTAGGGCCGGCCACTCCTAGTGGGTTCGGCCATTAGGGGTAAACACCCTAAAAACATGTTTAATTTATTCATCCATAGGCACTGACACCTCCTGAAAATCCGATATCTCCATGGATGTAGATGCATCTTTCGGATGATCCACATGTGCAAAGTTAGACTCACAATAGGAATGATACTTGGCAATAGCCTCAGGGGAAGCTCGGCATACGTGTGACCAATGATCCCTTTATCCACATCGATAACATATGTCCAGTTCAGTAGAAGTGGGTTGAACGAGAGCTTTGCCCTTGTTCTTGAAGTTTGGGGCTTTAGGGGCGAGTGGTGGATGTTGTTGGGTCACATTTTTTCCCTTCGGTTTCTGCCCAAATCACTCGACCATTCAGAGATCCGATTTGTGGCAGTCGTTTTTCAAAAAGGACATGGAGGCAGAACATTGGTTTGTACTCAACAATTATGACAAGACACTGTCATACCTAGATAAGCATGAAAATATGATGAAACAGGCACATCCTTCACATTTGTATGCCAAGAAACATCGTGAATTGTTTCCGCAATGGTTTCTCGAATATGTAAGATTGAAGTGTTTTGTATTGGACATATATATTGTACCAATTAATTTGCTCGAACTAACAAATTTAAATGTTTGTCTAATATTAGGTGAATCAACTAAAAGCATCGAATTCCCCTGCGTACAATGAAGAGTTATATAACTTGGCATTCTGACCCATTCGCGTTGAATTGTACTCGGGTTGCCATGTCAATGGGGTCAAGTTCTTAGCAGGTGCACAAGATGACAAGTTGTGTACGCAAAACAGCAGTGTTCATGTCTCCGGGGGAGGCGAAAGTATAGACATTGAATTCTATGGCAAACTAACAAGTGTCGTGCAATTGCTTTACAAAGACCGGTGCCAAGTGATCCTATTTGAGTGTTGATGGTTTGATACAAACCCAGATAGGCATGGAAGTGTGAAAAGAGATCATGGATTACTATCAGTGAACACTACCAAAACTTGGTATGATGATGACCCTTACATCTTAGCAACCATGGCAAAACAAATTGTGTATCTAGATGACCTTAAAGCCGGGAGGGGTTGGAAAGTTGTTCAGAAGATGGATCATAGTATCGTGTATGTTATACTAGAACAAGACCGTACTGACGACGACATCGACAATGTTGCTTACCAACGTCTTGAATCTTCGATGGAAAGTGATGCGGAAATACTCCGAGATACTAATCTTATCCAAGAACCATTTTAGATAGAAGGAGTATCTTCAATCGAAATACCGATTTAGTCGATCACAATTGACCTCGGTAATATTCCATGATACAATGGTCCAGTGCGCACCAACAATGATGATGACGTACTTATCAATGATGAGGAATGGGACACAGAAAATAATGATAACGACAAAAGTGAAAGTTATTATAGTTCAGATGAAGAATAAGGCAATTTATTTGTAACTTTTTTTGTAAAACACATGAAATGGTTAATTCATTAGATAGAGTGATGGAAAAAATGGTATGAATGATTCTCATTTTATATGTGAATTACTTTGTAAATAAATTTGTTTATTTGTATTTTATAATAAATTGTGAACAAAATAAAAAAAAAATTTAAAAACCATTTTAAAACATAATTGCACAACGCATAACAATTTTTGGTCGTGCAAGCGTTTTAATTTTATGCGGGAATATTGAAATTTCAAACACTTGCGCGATGTATACATATATTTCGTCGCTCAAAGTACATTTGCGCAACGAAATATATGTATTCGTCGCACAAGTGTATGATATTTCAATTAAGGCGCTTTTTAAATTTTAAAAAATCTACACGACGATTTTTGAGCCTTACAAGACAAAGACTATGTCGTGCAAGATTCTATATTTTAACCCCGTGTCTTTCCTTCCTCCCCTCACTTCCCTCTTCTTCCTTTTTTCCCCGCGCAATACCTTCTCTTTCCTTCCTCTATACCTCCATCTGTCTCTCCGTACCTTTCTCCGGCCATCACACCTTCGTCTCCAAGAGGTAATTTCCTCTTCAGTTTTTATTTTCAATTTTCTTTATGTACCATGTTAATTAAGGTTTTTTTTTGTTTTGTTTTGTTTTTTTCTTTTTCAAATTGAAGGTTAGAATTAGGGCAGTCGGGTTAGATTTAGAGTTCTTAAATTGGGGGTTATCAAAAATTTACCCCTCCATCTTGTTAAAATTATTTGGATTGTCACCAAATTCTGGAAAGAGTTTAACCTCATCACCTTCAATTTCTTAAATACTTCTGTAAACACTATTTGTTCTAATTTTTCCACTTTTATCTGTGGGAATATTATCCCCCTACACATAATCATGTCTTTTGTAGCATGATTTAATTTGAATTTCTACATCATGTGCCATGCCTCTCATCCACTTAAAAAAGGTAAACTATTTAAAATACTAGAGCCCTTGACACACTTAAGTCTTCAACCAGAAACTTATTGTTGTCGAAGGCAGGTGGAATCAATATTTTGACAAGTGGTCCCTTGCGCGTCATGTCGGCGCTTGGCATTATGTGCCAGTGAATGAAATTACATAAAGTTTCTGGTGCCGAATACACCATATTAAATGCATCAAAGAAGGAAGTAGAAGAAGAATTAAAAAACAAAATTTGAGAGAGGATGCAGACGAGATGCCATAAGGGCCCAATACCTCAATAGCATATTTGTCTAAAACTTTGAACGAGACTTCATATTCCTTAGCTATATAATTCATGTGGCACTATTTAGTTGAATGTATAGGTTCATGGTGTGCTACATCAGTAAATTAATAAAATATTTAGCAAAATAGATGATATGGTTTGATGAAATAGACGGTATGGATTAATGTGTTGTGATCAAAATGATCAATTTTAGAATCTGATGGATCCAAATGAGAAGCAAGTGTCAAATTTCTAAAATCGTCCTTGATAAAGTTCCCTCCTATTTCACTCACAAAAAAATTATTATACCCATTTCATTGCAGTAAAAACCAATCATATGTTAGCAAAAAAATTTAATTTTAACGCACCCTAACTCAACCCAATCCCACACACAATTATTATTCACCCACAACCAAAACTCAATGTTAATAAATTTAGTGAGCTTCAATTGAGTAGTCTCTCAAATACCTTCAGATGCCTCATTCTACGTTGTCTTTTAATGATCCAATCATCTATTTTTTAGGTCTTCTCTATAGCAAAGACCACCCAAACTGGATATTATATGATTGTTAGACTAAATGGTAATTTTCTTTTTTAAAACATTGTTTTATTCATTGCAATTGAGTGTCATAATAATTGAATTTGTCTAATTTCTATTAAGATAATATATGAATAACAAATTAAAATATAAACTCATCGAATCATTGAAAAAGTTACGAAATGCATCCGTCTCTCAAATCCTCACTATAAGAAACGGTTAATAATAAAATAAACGATAGGTATAGCATAGAATTGGTTAAATTTCTTTTCTATTTATATGCCCCACGTAGATCAAATCTCATCTCCACCAATCCATAAAAGAAAAAAAAATCCTGGTCATGGACGAGTCTTGTTTTTAGTGTTAGGGCCAACGACAATCCTTGTTAATTTATTTCTTTCTTTATTCCTCTTTATTTTTTATAGTGGTCGCCCTCTTGCTCTATCAAGGAGAACATCTTGGTTGCGGTCATTCTCACTTTTTAAAATGAAAGTTTTTGTAGTTGTGATTGCTCCCTCGCTTTATTCATGTGTACCTTTACCATATATTATGGCTTATTGCTCAAATTTGAATTTTAGAGCGACAACTTTGTTTAAATCTGACGAGCTAATATTGTGGTTTTGCACTTGACGGACTATAAGGAGGAAGCCCGACATTTGTTGGAGGTGACTTTATCGGCAATTGTAAGATCATTAAAGGCTGATGCGGTCTTTTCCTTTTGGTGCCTTTGTAGTAGTCCTCCAGCTTGTAAAGTTTAGTCCTCATGAGTGTTGATCCTTATGGTTGGTTAAATTTGGATGCATGCATAATACCTTACCAAGTACTAACTACAAATACCTTAATATTTGTCAACAACATTAATATCTCTCACAAGCTGCATGCATAAATGATTGGCCGCACCCACTAGATGGGCAATATCTAACCTCGTGTAAGCTAAGTAGAAAACCCAATAAGTCGCTAATATTGTCCTTATTGGTTGGTATTTCATCTTGCTCAATCAAATTCCAGGAAAGTATTTCAAAGTGCCACAATCCTTTATCTCAAATTCTCTAAACAAATACCTCTAAACTCTCTTTATTCAACGAGATCATTTCCCGGTTACTAACATATAATCAAAGTACACAACCAAGGCAGTTACCTTACCATATTTAGGCTTCAAGAACGTGTAATCAAAATTGTTTTGTTTGTAGCCAGATGCATTCATCGATTTAATGAATCCCCCAAATCATGCCTACGAGATAGCAATATATACAACATAGAGGCAATCAACCAATGCTCGTTGAACCCGTGCAAAGAAGGCATAAACTAACCCCTAATTGTGGAATCTGTAAACCAGCCCTTGTATGGCTATAATGTAATTCTTCTATGATATGCACACTAATAGTGTTAACCTTGAGAGGCCATTGAAATGAAGCAAAAGATGAACTACGAACAGTAGCAACAAAAAAAAAAAACTGTTGCTCTCTGTACACGTCTTATGCATTTCTATATGGGGTGGGGTGTTGTGCTAGAATGTTGTGTATGAGAGTGGAGCCCTAAGCTATATATTTATCGTGCTTTCTAAGGTGCAGATAGAGCTTTGTAAACTGTGCATGTGGACTAAAGGATTAAATTTGAATGCTGAAAACGAATCCATCAAGAAGGGCTTGGAGTGAAACCGGGTAAAAAAGGACACATATGTTAATGAAAACGGTACTTGAGAGAATTCAAAAAAGTGGGTTTCAAAAATTAAAGATTAAACTCTCCTCGCCTCCCTCCCCACAATAGCAACACTTGAAACTAGAAAATTTTCTTCCCCTCCAAAAACTCTTCTTCTCCTCCAACATTTTTCTTGTTCAAAACCTACTTAGCGTTCCAAAAGTTTCTTGCCATTCGAAACCCAGTCGGAGTATTGTTGTGGTTATCGTCTCCGACCTCATTGCACTTCGACATTCAGGTGTCTTTGGTTCGAGGGTGAGTAGTTGCTTGCACGGAAAAAAAACGTGGGGGTTCCTTGTTTCGAGTAGGTTCAGAGTCATTGCTTCCCCCAAAGTCGATGTCAAACTTGATTCTTGAAACTTAATTTGAAATTTGGTGAGTTTGGAACTTTGGAACTGTTGAAAATAATTTTGTATGTATGTAAAATTGTTTAATTTTTTTACTATTTATGGTTATTATGCAAGTGGGTTGATGAAATTAGTTGAAGTGGAAGCATTTGGAAATTTTGGTGGGATGTAGGTTTATGAAATGTGGTTGACAGGATGTGTATACGAGATAGGCCGTTGAGTTTTGTTTTGCTGAATTTATATTGTTGAGTTGGGAAAATAATTTTGTTAAGTATGTAAAATTGTTTAAGTTTTGTAGTGTTTGTGGTTAATTATGCAGTAGGTTGATGAAATTAGGTTGATGAAATTAGTTGATGTTGAAGTTTTTGGAAATTTTGGGGTGATGTAGGTTTATGAAATGTGGTTGACAAGTTGTGTATAAGGTATAGGTCCTTGAGTTTTGTTTTGTTGATTTTATATTGTTGAGTTGGGAATGATTTATGTTGATGAAATCTTTGTTAATTTTACGAATTAGTATGGTATTTCTTAAGTCATGAACGTTTGTTCACAGTAGATATAAAAACTTGTTGACAAGTTGTGTTAATGCTAGACATTGTTGAATTTGGTTGTTTCAGGGTATATGTTGTTCAATTTTTTGTGATGAATGGTTTTATTGTTATGTGTACAGGAGATGGCAAATCAGGAGGTTGAACTCGCAACAAAAGAGAAGAATCTTATAAGGGAAGGGTTAACAACCTTTCTCAAGCTAGTCATGCGTCAAAAGTTTAATGAGGCACATCTTGCTGATTTTAGGGGCTCAATTGGACACTTAGAGAATGTCGATAGACTAGCCTTTAATGGCCAGTCGGTCCATGAATTGTCACTCTGCAGAGTGGCAAATCAAGGGGTCAAGGACCTAGAGGGACTCACATATTGAATAGGCTATGAAGTCACCCGGTTCACGAAGAAGGACATTTGCCTCATTACATGGCTTCGTTGTGACTAACCCTATGATCTAGAGGTTGAGCCTTCCAACATTAGGCTCTTGACTAAGTATTTTCTTGAGAAGTTTGGTTTCATTGGAGAAAGTAGCAAGGGTAAAGGTAAAGGTAAAGTTAAGAGTAAGGGTAAAGGTGTGAAAGGCAAAGGTAAAGGTAAAGTGAATACCGTCCTTAATGGTGACCTATACTTCGCTTGAAAGGGCATTTAAATAGTGTAAGAATGAGGATGATGCATTCAAGATAGCGCTAGTTTACTTCTCCGAGGGTGTGTTGATAGGGGTAAAGAGTAATGTGGGTATGAACCTAGAGTACTTGGACCTTGTAAAGGAAATGGATAGGTTCAACAATTATTCATAAGGTGCGATATCATTCAAACAACTACATGCCAGCCTTTGTTTTACTGGTTTTAGGAGAGGGAGAAAAATAGTGGATAGTGATGTGGAAAGAGATGAGAATGAGTAAAAGGAACAAGCAACGGGAATAAAGAGAAGGCAGAGATCCGGATAGGGTTGCAAAGGATTTGGTTATGCTTTTTAGGTACAATTTGCTGGTTTGGTTAAGTATTAATAAGGGTCAAAGTGTTGTCATTGTGATTTAGTACTAATTCAATGTACGTGTATGTGTGGGCATATGAAATAATCGCCTGACTGGAGAAGCCACTATAGTATCGCAAGGTAACTGGTCCAGCAACCATACCAAGATTCTCCGGTGGTTGACAATGATTAAGCAACCGAGCCATGAACAGCTTCAGATGTACATAACTAAGAGCTAAAAGGTATACCTTTATTTCAAAAGTTATGAACTTTATGAATGAGTGTGAATATCTGTGAATGTAGTGTGAACATTTATGAATGTTTATGATGTCAGTGAGCTTAAAGTACAAATTAAGGAGTTGAAGGTGGTTGTGGCGTGTTTGGCCCACGAGAAGGATATTTTTTAAAGGAAGGTGTTGAAGAAAGTGGAAAAGTTAAAGGTGGTTGTGGCGTGTTTAGCCCATAAGAAGGATAAAAAGAAGGCCCACGAGAAGGATATTTTTTAGAGGAAGGTGTTGAAGAAGGTGGAAGAGTTGATAAAGGTGGTTGTGGTGTGTTTGGCCCACGAGAAGGATATGAAGAAGAAGAAGAAGTGTTGAAGAAGGTGGAAGAGTTGATGAAGGTGGTTGTGGCGTGTTTGGCCCAAGAAGAAGAAGAAGAAGAAGAATTGTGGTGGTGTACAAATTGTTGTCCTAGAACTTCTAGGGACTATTGATTGGCAAAATCTTGCAGATATGTGCCTACAGGTGGTTGCACTGGTTGGAGAAAGTATACGGACAAGTACACAAAAATCCAAGGTTCCAATGATGATGTTATTATTCACACATTAGGTACTGTTGATTGAGAAAGTCCCGCAAATACGTGCCAGAAGGTAGTTGCACTGGTTGGAGAAAGTATACGGACGAGTATATAGAAATCCAAAGTTCCAATGATGATGTTGTTATTCACACACCTAAGGGTGAGCACATTGGAATGAAAAGGAAGGTTTGGCACACAAGGGTGACGGAAAAAACTAGAGGCACCAAGGGGACAAAAAAGAAGACAAAAATGGTGAGGTACACGACGTTGATTTTTGACGTGACAAAGTGCCGAAAACTCCAAGATGGTGAGCCGAAGAAGCATGTTCTGCAAAAAGGAGCATTGTTTAAAGAAATCAACATAGGCTGTGTGGTTGAAACGATGGAGTATTTCTATCAATTTAATAGTTTGAAGAATGCCTAGAACAAGTACGTGATAATTGTCTTTTGCTTTTGATGCTTTGGAATTTATATTGAGTAAATGACTAGAATGATAAGCCTTAATGCTTTTTTGTTACATTGTTAGTCTGGTTGTCCAGTTGGAGAATATGACGGTTGGAGACACAAAATTTGGAAGATGGCTTCTTGACAAGGAAGGGTAGCTATTAAGCGATGTGAGTCCGTAAACCCTATTTTTTATGGAGTGTTTCCATTGTGTTGGGATTGCATTGGTATCAAAGTTTAATTAAAAATTATGTATCGCAGCACATTCATTTGTGACTGTATCTTCTCCAGAAACATTCCGAAGAGGCTTGAAGGGTAGGGATAGTGTTGAGCACCAACACAACTGATTGGTTTCTAGTAAACTATCCAGTAAAATTTCTACTAATTATGTAAATTTGTGCAATTCTTATGTCGAGTGTGATTTTGGGCATTAGAAGTGTTGTACATGTCTTATAATATATACTTTGACTATGGACAATTGTACTTTGAGCACAACTACACTGTGGGGATAACTTAAAGAACAACCAGAGGCCGGAAACCCAAATCGTCCACTCCATTCTTACATGTCCTTTTGAAAATGGTGAAGGGGGCGGGATAGCCATTTTCTACATCATGGCTGATCAACGTTAAGAGGGAGTACATGCCCTTCAATGTCAATCACCATTAGGTTGCTGTCGAGAAGAACTTGAAAGCTTCAAGAATCACTGTGTACGACTTCTTGACATAAAAAACCCACACTTGAAAAGCGATGACGAAATTGGCTCTAATCTTTTATCTGTTGCCCAATGTCCTCCAAAGCATGATGAAGGGGGGTGAAAGTCGAACCTTGGTCCATCATTGTAAGTCAAAGGGTTCCATAGCAAGACAACTGGTGAGTCCAAAATTTATTGAATTGTTAGTTAGTTAAATGATTGCATTGAGTGTAAATTGTTTCTAAAACTTATTGGTGGTACAGGGGGGATTGCAGGATTTTCACTTTAAAAGTGATAGAGTTCTTGTCTGTTGGCCTTCCTCTCAATGTTATTACGCCGGATAACGTCCTTACATTCTGAATGAAGATGGCAGTTGATATGTTGCATCGAGTTCACAATGTCTAGGGAGCGTTGGATGATTGATTGGTTGTCCGAGTAATCTATTTAGTGAAGAGTAACCGGTGAAGAACAATGGTAGTCGATAAAACAAGTAGTATATTTTGAATATGTGGTGGCGGATAAATTTTTATTTTGTTCAAATAGGTTTCATTAGTTGGGATGAATATAATTTGTTGTCTAAGTGTTTCATTGTGGACGATGTTACATTATTTGTCCAACTTTTAACTTGTTGTGGGTGAAATTAATGGGTGTGGAGATGCTTTCATTATCTCCTTTCAGATTGTTTTTGGTTATGGATGAGTTAAGTTTAATGGATTTCAAAGACAATTTTTCAAACCACCTGTTATGTGTTGTGGAAGGCTATGACAGTTTATGAAACCATCCTTATGTATTATGAAAATTTGTGAACTATAATGTGTTAGGATTTTTCTGACAATGAAAGTAACGAGTGTAAGTTCAAGTACTAGGAAAGGGTCATGCATAAGTAATACAAGATAGTGAAACTAAATTTGACAAAATAAATTGTAAAGTAAACAAAAATTAGTTCTCCATTTTTTTACTTGTTGTGGATGAATTCAATGAGTTTGGGATGCTTTCAAACCACCCGTTATGAAAGGCTGTGACAGTTTATGAAACCATCCTTATGGGTTATGGATATTTGGGAACTGTAATGTATTATGATTTTTCTGACGAATGAAAGTAACGAGTGCAAGTTCGAGTACAAGGAAAGGGTCATGCACAAATAATATGAGATAGTGAAACTGAATCTGACAAAGTAAATACCCTTTGAAACAATACTTACGACAATAGAAACATAAATTACAACCAACCATCGAAACATAAACATTATAACTTTAAGACTAACCTTCTTAAACATAAAAACCGTCTAACATAACACAAGAAAATTAAAACATTAATTAAAACATGATAAATTAAATCTAAATTGCTTAAACAGCCACACTTCATCACTTCATCAACCTTCATCAATTATTTTCACCCACGCCATCACTCACACCTGCACCTTCACCTTCATTATCTCTTCTTTTTTTTCTCGGATGAGCCCTAAAAAAATGAGTGACAGTCCTCTCGGAGTCCTCCGGACCCACTATGGACTCTGCACCATTTGTGACAACCTTTGCTAGTTAAGGGAAACAAAAGATGAGATCATCCTCAAGGTTCACTAAAGTCAGGTAATCATCCTTCAAACCATTTGGCAGCATGTTTAGCTCATCGGCGAACATCTTGTTGACCAGAAACCAACTGGCATCCAACTCATCGACTTCACATTCCCATTTCTCTATAGTTCTCCTCCCACAGTAGAAGCAAACCTCAAACAAACCTTCATAACTAAGGAAGGTTGGTAAGTCATCCTCCCCGTTCACCACCAAGACCCGCTTAAGGGGGAGACAAACATCCACTTTTGGTAACACCCTTATAGCCATTCCATTCAAGGATAGAAGGGTCATCAAACCTCACAAGCTAGTCGATGCATTTAGTGATATTCTTCAAGATGTCCACCTCCTTATATTGCATTGGTATTCGAGGAATTTTAACGTATATCCTTAAGTAAGATATAGGGTTTAATTTCCTAAATTCTTCCATACACCTTTCTAAGTGGAAAATCTAGCCCATCAGATACCAAGGACGTTCCTCCAAGATGTAATCCACTTCATCCTTGTCGTTGAACTCCAACACAAACCAACTCCATCTGAAATGGTCCACAAATAAGGTGTTTTTAACACCTTGATCAAACGACGTCGTGTATGACCTCGCCACTCTTGGCTTTCTCGAACACCTTCTGATCAAATGACGTCGTGTATGACCTTGCCTACGGAGGAAGTTTGGGCATCAAGATTGATCTTTGAGACAGGAAGAAGTTACAAAAACTGGAAAGTTTTGAGCAATTGAAATCGTGAAAGAGTAACTTGCAATTTGCAAGTTGGGTTTTCAATGAAGTTAAAGCAAGTGTGGTTATGTGAAGAGGGACAAATGTAAACCACCACTAAATATAGGGTTATAGTGACTTGCAAAAGAACATGAAAGGTCTCCATGCAAAAGGGTGACGATCATGGTAGTTATTCTCACCATGCGTGTTCCCAACATGGGTGTTTATGATGATGGCTTGTGAAACGTTATGACCAAAAAATCCTAAACCATGAGAAAAAAAAATCCCAGCTGAAAACCATTGGTTTGGACACGTGGCTGTCTATCATTTGGTGTCTGTTAAGAAGTCCAAAAGTTTAATAAAATGCACCCCTTTCCTTTGCCAACCTCTAGATTGACCACGTGGGTGGCTCAGATTTGCCCCCACCTTTTAATATGCATCCTCACACATTATCTCCCTCCACTGTAATGCCACCTGATATTTTCCACGTGGCTACCTCAGGGTTTGCCACGTGGAGTTAAATGTGCAATACATGATTTTTTTAAATGAAAATTGATAATAAAAATTTTCCAATTGTGAAAAATATGAAAAAAAAATAATAATTACGAAGACACTCGGGATGACATCTTGTACAATATGATTTGGTTGATATGGTAAAATGGGTTTATAAAAGGATCGGAACAGCTATGAATAGTGTTTTCACTTAGAAGGGCAAAAAATTGAAAAACAATATTAATTAATTTATAGTAGGGAAAAATTGGAAAAAAATAATTAGAAACGGTCGTACTTTCGTGCAGGATGGAATTCGAAAACCTGTACCCATAATGCAAAGTGGCCAGTGATCAATAATAACCATCGGTTTGTTGTTTTCATTTACGCTTTGATCAAGGATCGCCGTAAGGGATTTTCAGTAATTCTATTTTCAAAGTATCATCTTTTAGTGTGATGCGAAAGATGAACAGTTTGGATCGTTGACATAATATTTGGAAATTTATGGTTTGCTCAAATATTGCTCGATGTTTACCAATTTTTTGCTTTGTCTTTCAACAAGAATGGAAAAAAAAATTAATCTCACTCCATCAAATTGATCAGGTGCAATATTATAAAAAATGCTAACACCATCCTCATATTCCCTAACATGCACATACGGATCTTAATTCTCCAAACCACGAAAAATAGGAAAAAGATGAACCATTCCATATTTAAATTCATAATTTTGCATACTAAAAGGAAAACAATGCATGGAGATGAAACACAAGTTGGATGCAAATAGTCTTTCAATGTTCCGAGAGTAGGGTTTTCCTCACCTCTAATAACTACACGGTCACCCATATTGATATACTCACTATCATTATAAAAAAAAGATTTGCAAACAAAATATCAATTTTAGGTTTGGAACGTTAGCAAATCTACCTCGGTGATCATGATATCGCATGAAAATTGAAGAAAGAAGAAAAAATGTACAAAAAACATAAAATAAAAATAAACTAAAACTAATACAAACAACTACGCAAAATACAAATAAATGGAAAGAGTGTACCAGGTGGAGAAAAATTATCCTCTCCTCGCCAAGTCGCTCCCTTAGCAATGGCGTCAAGAATTGCTTGCTAAACCCTACTGCAGGTGTCGCATAGCAGTATAAACTCTAAGTCTAAGTGTCGTATTTCTTAGAGAGCGTTGAAAAACAATACAGAATTTACCAAAATTGAAACAAAGAACAAAACCAAATGAGATGTAACTTATAGAAGAAAAAATTAACAATTAAAAACATAAAAGCATCAGGGTTCCACCCACATACAACTATACAATTTTTACTATTTTGATTATTTTTTATAACTCAACTAAAATACAATTTTTACTATTTCGATTCTTTTTTATAACTCAACTAAGATACAAACAATGAGTGCTCTTAACCGGAAAATATAGTAGTTAAGTTTTCTCCATATGAATCTACTTGAAAAGTGACTTTCATTGTAGAATAACAATAAAATGGGTATGGTTTAGCTGCAGCCGCAGCAAATCTTCTCTTTATATCCTTCTTGAATAATGCTCATTGATTAATCCATTATTGATATATTAATGTCAAGCATAACTCCAGCCGTATATTTTGTCTTTCTTTGTTTCATTTCCTTTCCGTATCCAACAAAGGCTTAATCGCCAATTTATTATTTTGCGCCTCATCCTTTAATTGCCTTCCATCATTCTAATGGTCATGCACATTAAAATTAATATAAGTAAGTCAAAATTAAATAAATTAGATATAAAATCTATTTGATCAGTTATACATAATAAAGCACAAATTTGATAAATTACTCAAGAAAAACATTTAATGGTATAACCAAAGCGAATTGGACATGCAATTTTGAGCAATCATCATATACATATATACACATCATTGTGGAGGCAAGGTATCAGTTAGAGGGTTCTACAAATTAGGCCTTGACTTTCCAGTAAATCAAATCCCTCCTTGGCTGAAACAGAAGACTTGAACAATATGTTGAAAAGAATATGTCAGACAGGAGAGGATACTGCAAGAAAGCGAACAAGGCAACTGGGACGAATGCAAATATAAATATAAGATCCGGAACCCATCTCAATTCGTAGCGACAAGATAAATAGAAGGCTGTGCTGAAAGCTACCATCATCGATGTTATAGATATGAAGAGTGAAGTGAGTCCGATCATCAACTTCAACGGTAAGGATTTGAGAAAATCGTTTTCAGCATACCGTGATGTAAGGATGTACAAGAACATGAGGATTGCAGTTGATGAGGAAAAGAGTGCTACTCCATCAGATATGATGAAGATTAGAAATGCTGTCTCTTTTACGAAATTCGGTGTTCGTTTATTATCAGATATACCCCCCGGAATGCTAAATGCAGCTGAAAACACGACAGTGGCGATAATAGTTGAAACAAGCATGCACGAATTTGCAGTGCTCTTCATCCATGATTCTCCCTTGTGCAATAGATCCTCATGCTCGCTAGTGAATAATTCTCGAGGTGTTTTGCCTTGGTTATTTTTCATGTCTATGAAGGGAGGTTGCACTATCTTCTCGACTTCCTGTCACATCAATGATCATTGATGAAATTAAAGAATGCAAAGAATTTTTAGGCGATTAAAGTTGATTATAAAATAATATTTAATCATACCTCAAACCATACTAATTCTCGCTGCATTTGAAGAGCCGCTCCAGACACAAGATTGAGTTGGTCTTGAGGTGCCAATTTTGCTGCTAGATGTAGAATGTTGTTATTCTCATTGTCAGTATATGTTGCTATGATATCTTTGATGGAGCCTGTCTCGTGCACTAGATTGAAGATAGATGCATGACGATGCAAGACTGCAATATGGAATATAGTCTGATTGTTGTCGTCACATTCTGATAGCAACTCCGGATAAGAGTCAATAAGAACGGACAAGAACTCATAATTTCCTAATTTCACTGCATCAAATAGTAATTCTGAAGGTTCTCCTATCAGACGCATGACTTCATCATCGTCATGTTTCAACATTTCTTTCCAAAGGCATTCGACTAGTTTCAAGGCTTCAGTTTGCTTCAAGTTTCTTTTGTAAGAAAACTTTATGCCTAGGAGTACTTTCACTGCAAATTAAAATGGTTACAACATAAACAACAAGGTTGATATTCATAAGGACATGCAATTTTCGTACTAATGTGGGATGATCAAATACGATAGTATGTAAAGTTTGTTTTTATATAATTCATCACATTTTGATATCATAATTTTTAGAAGAGTTAACTCACATGTGTTCATAAGTCTTCTACACATTCCAGGAGTACTTTGGTCACCAAATTCTAAAGATTTTCGAGCTATGACATGCAAGGCCGTTCCACCGTCGCCTTTGCGGGCCGTTGCTAATGTAGTATCATCTTCTAGCAACTTCAGGGCTACATCTGCACAATATACAAAGATTAAAAGAAGAGGGGGGGTTGGAAAGAGTGCAAACAATTTTTAAAACAAGAGTAGTCAAGAAATAAAGATGTGTTTAATGTTTAACAAGTTCCAAGTATTTACCATAAAGATCATGATCGATGCAACAGAAGAATAGAAATCTGCGGCTCTTTTCATTCAACGTTTCATATGTTTTATCGTATAAATACCACGCCATTTTAGACTGTCCAAACAAAGCAGCCACATAGAGTGGTGTCATTCCTTTACCACCTGGAATTGTTGGCAAGGACCTATTTTTTCGTATCAAAATCTCGGCAATTTCTAGGGTTCCAGTTGCAGCAGCGAAGCTCAGTGCCGTATTTCCTTTAATGTCTTGAAGTGCCAAGTCTTCTTCATCCATCATTTGGACTAGTTCCCCCACAAAGTGAATATTGTCCTTTACTCCTGCTGCAACGTGAAGAACAGTTTCCCATCCTTTTGTTATACTAGCGGTTAAGAGTGCCCGGTTGATATTTAAGATGTCCTTGGTGGTATCCCAGTCGCCTTTCATTGCAGCTTTATAGAGGGGCATACACAAGTTCAAGTAGGAATCTCCTGTGTTGGATGCAAGAGAGGTGAAGTTAGATTGAGCATATGAATAATTTGTTGAATGTAATGTGTGTGTGAGTGTGTTTGCGCGCTTGAATCTTTCACTTGGTTTTTTAGCTTATTTTGACAGTATAAATGCTATAATTATAACTATTGTCTTTCGCATCATCTAAAAATCCACTTTATATCAAATAAATAGACAATTTATCATTCTAATTAGGAGGTTACTAGTATTCAAACCGGTCGATCTGTTCAATACATATGAATGTAGAAAAACAAACTCCAAATTTTGATTGATCTTTTTTCTTTTTTACAAAGAAGATATTTTAATGATGATGAGGAAAATAAACTTTTTTTATTATTATGTTTGTACAGTGAAATACATTAATCACAAGTGAACAAAATATTAGATGCACGCACGTGGTGGACACAATTATTATCAAAACTAATATACTCTTAAGTTTACGGATGGCATACTATAGTTAAGGTATTATTCTTTGTTAACGTAACATGGTGACATTTAGTCCATATCTTGATCTTCACACTTTCAATCAGTGTCTACGATCTCATGCTACTGCCTGTATCTTACAAACTCTGTATTATTAGATAATAGCAGTTCAAATAATTTTGCTGACTTTTTTGCCACTTTAATTAACCAACATGCAAATACAATGGTTGTGCTTGTGCCATATTTCCCAGATAATATATGTAAACTATCACTCATATATATATATATATATATATATATATATATAGACACACACACACATATCATACTTGCATCTCTCTCTCTCTCTCTATATATATATATATATATAGACACACACACACACATATCATACTTGCATCTCTATATATACATATATATATATATATATAGACACACACACACACACATCTCTTCATAAGAGAAAAAAAAAAGAATCATATATGCATGGGATGCGCATTAAAGAGGAAGATCGCACGTACTATTGGTATTTTCTAGTAGATGACGTGAAGGATAGTTCGGTTGATGAATGGGTTCTGTAGAAGCGGGAATGCCAATGACGACATTTTCAGCAACCGGAGCGCCATTTACTGCCGCCATTTGAATCCCAGTTGGAGCTGGTATACTTTGTGCTCGTGGACTAGACATTTTTCCTAATTGAACTTGTGGGAAGTAACGTAAACGCCTGTAATTATTATATCTACACAGAAAAACCTGAATTAGCAAGTAATTTATAATGTAGGATGTTTCTAAAGCATTAACTACAAGTTAAATAGCGAGATAACCAATAATAAGTGATTTGATTTACACTAGTAGAGTGAGAGAACCCATAATGTCAATTTTTTAATACAACCATGTATTTACATTAAGATGAGATAGAATATATCGAACTCGTCATCCATAATATTTGAACTCAAGATTTCTTACTTAAAAGTACCATTAATTAAGTTGTAGTACTAAGCAACAATTTTAATTTTATTTAAGAAAACAAGTTTTTGTGTATTTCTTTCAGAAATTCAGATGTAGTATATTGGTCATTTAGGAAAGAAAGGTTTTTCAGCCAAAATAGACACTAAGATTGATATAGCTCTTTATTTTGGTTCTTGACAATGAAAACCTATAGAAGTGATCCATGAGTTTGTCCACCGTAAATTGTTTTACCCTTATGTGAAAAATCTGTCAATATCTTCGTTAAGTGAATTGATTGATTTGACAAAAATATCTTTAAAAAGATGATCACGTAGCTATTCACATGGCAATTTGATAAGATTATATGTTGACTTATTTTCATAGAATAATTGATTTGACAAAAATATCTTTAAAAACATGATCACGTAGCTATTCACGTAACAATTTGATAAGAATATATGTTGACTTATTTTCATAGAATGATCAAAATAATTTACGGTAGACAAACTTAGGATCATTTTTATCAATTTTCATTGTTAAAGGCTAAAGTAAGGAATTATAACAATTTAATAGATCAATTTAACTAAAATATGGAAAAGAAAAATAAAAGACAAACACAATTGGTTCGCTCTTTTGTACCGTTATACGTCACCCCCCTACGTTAGGCTGACGAAGGACCAAAATGTTATGGAAAGAGCCAGTCATGTGTCCGGCACTAAAAACACGTGTCGGGCCCTATTCGCAATGGTGGGGATCTTTTTTATTTTATTACTTTTTGAAATAAAAAATTGTTTATTCACTAAAATCCTTTGAAAATGAGCAGTTAAAACTGGAGCGAGTCTTTTTTTTTTTTTTTTTGATAGAAAAGAAAAGACTCCATTAAAGGGAGAATCTCCTTGCACAGACAGAGCCATTAGAATCAAATAACAGAGCAAGGTTGGATCCTCTCCGGATCTCATCCATCCGGATCCTCCAGATCCTTTTATAGCCTGAGTCGGCATCGTAACTTCCCCGGAGTCGGGCTTCACCGGAGCCGGTAATCGGCAACTTCGTAGTAGTGGTTGATCAGATACTCCAGCTTCTTGTTCTAAAAAAGAGTGTGTAGAAGTTTCTAGAGAAACAAACAGAAAAAGTGAAGAAGAAGCAGATTTGAAGAAGAAGAGTTGAAGAAGAAGTCAAAGCAGAAGGAAAACTGCAGAGATGAAGAAGGAAGAAGAAGAAGAAGAAGGATCCGGATCCTAGTCCTCCTTTTGTTCCAGAACCATTGGTCATCCTCTGCCTATTATTCTTACAAGTTATAGTTTACAACAAGACTGGCATGGTGAATCTGTTATGCTTCTAATTAAGCCATGTAATGGTACGTACAAGATTGACAAGTAAAAAGGAAAAACTAAATATGTATTCAAGTAATACACACACACACACACATATTTATATGATTATTCAAGGTACTGGATTACAAAAAACATGAAGATAATAATGAGTGTACGGAAATTATGCAAGGAAAAATAGCGATCTAACATACTTGCATGATAATATTTGTTTTGTTTTGTTCGAAAAAAATTATCATGCAGGTAATTTTTTTGTTTAAGATCATTATTATTAATTTTGATAAACGAAAGCTTGAACTCTAAGAATATACGCATGGAAATTTTGTTGGACCAACAAACATTAGAGGGAGAGTTTTTATCATTTTTTCCGTAAACTAAAAGAAGAAAAAGAGAGCCAGCAGACCAAATAAAAAGAAAAGAACAAGGAGAACTGGAGAAGAATTCATGGATTGATATAATGTATTTATAGAAATATTACTTACAGATTTCCAGCACCGAACCAACTGGAGCTAATTACACAGCAACACTGCTACTCATCCCCGGCTTGGTTTAGTGGACAGTAGTTTAGAGAGAGAGAAGTCTTAGCTGTGCCTGTGTATATATATTGAGAGCTTATCAGTTATCAAGATTTTGAAATTCAAGCCGGAAGAGGCCTCTCTCTCTCTCTCTCTCTCTCTCTCTCTCTCTCTCTCTCTGCTTTAGTGGGAAAGAGCTAGGAAACTTACAAAGATTCTTTCAAGACTTAATATGTGGCTACCTTCACTCCATGCATGGGGTTTTTAGGTGGTACACACCCATTTTTATTTTTCACACAAGTTTCTTAATTTTCGATTATCAGATCGAATAAATTGAATAAGATAAAAAAAACATAAATTAACAAAAAATGTATGAAAAATAAAAAACTAAATTGGATTAATAATTCCCGTAGTGATAAGATGTTCAGAAGATAATCCACCAAATTTATAAAGCCACCACCATGCTGCTCCTCCAAACCACATCCATAATCCTCGCCTTCATGGGCTCCCTCCTCTTCCTCTATCTCCTCTCGAGACTATCCATTTCGCCGTCCAGGTTTCTTCAGCATGTAGGGAAGCAGCTATTGCAAAGAGAACGCAGGAACTTATGTATCAATTTGGCACAATATTGCATCAGGCAATCAACTTATTAGGCAACCAACGCTTCTACGTGGGAAGCATCGTGGTTATCTTCTTAATGTCAGCTAGTTCTACAATAACATCTCCCCTCGCGGAATTAATTGGTCATATGTTTGGAATTTAGGAAAGTAGTAGGGATTTGATTTTTTCAGATTGTGAATTCATAACCTTGGATGAATGAGTTTTTTTTTCCCCTTTTGGTTATAAAGGTTGGATGGGTGAACGGAGAGTTGACGGAAATGTTACTTTTGGACTTGAATTCTAATGGACTTTACCACGAGGGTTTAAATCTGAATTTTTTCATCATGAAGGCTATCTTCCGATTACCATATCACCACATAGACATTAATCCAATTTAGTCAAATAAAAATGAATGTGTAGATAGCACTACATTTTTTAGTAATGATACACTTACCACTTATTTGCATCATCATTTGTACAATATCTCTAATAAAGATAGAGTTTGTCAACGCATGCGAATCTTATCTCTAGAAAGATGTTGCAAATATGTGATACCGAGTAACATTTTTACAATATTTTTTCATTTGCTAAACGTTGAAATTAATAAATTAATAATATTGTTTTGATTAAAGACCCGATGGAGGGCCGTGGAAAAAGTAGTCTTAGCCGGCGAAGACTAGTAAGGCCATCTCCAAACGAGGGCTAGCCAAAGGACTCATTTTAACCATCTGGGCCTCTAAGATATTAATATCTTAATGAACAGTACAAGCCTATATTTGCCTCCACCTCCAACCGAGGATCAAAGGGCCGTAGGGCTCGTTTTAGCCCTATCACAAAAAACCGTCTCCAACCGAGGGCCAAACATAATTTATTATTTAAATTTAAAAACTACAACGGTAACTGGCCCAAAAAACCAATAAAACTAGAACTTAAATTTAATGAATGGTTTAGGTATTTATAGGGAAAAAAATTAGAATTTTTAAGAATTAAAAAAAAAATGGCCCAAAAAACCAAAAAAAACAAAAAAAAATTTTGTTTAAGCATTTCTGTCGGTTATATTCGACAAGATTTTTTGAATTTCTGGCTAACCCCGGGTTGGCTGGCTGGCTGCATGCAGCCAGCCCTTTGGCCTTTTCAGATTTCGTGGGGCCCATGAGCCCTCTGGCCTAGCTCTCGGTTGGAGATAATTTTCGAACTATTTTCGACCCTCTGACCCTCAGAATCCTTCGATTGGAGATGGCCTAATAGTGTGGAGCCTATAAGGAGGTGGCCTCCGCTGCGGACTCACTTTCAGGTGCAGAGGAGCCCGCCAAAATAATATAAATATAGAAAAACACTGTATGTTTATATATTGTAAAGTGAGTGACAAAGGTCAGTGGATTCCCCACTTGGAGTTGGAGGGTAGTGAAAAAGCTAAACTATATATAATTGCAGGGAAACTTGCTGGAAATTTCCTCTCCATATATTCAATTGTACAGGTGAAAGGTCCCTATCGCACGAGGAAGAATGACACACGCCTACCGACTAATAATTTTGGATAATACATCTTTAAGGGAAGAGATCAGTAGGTCTGGAAGAGATTTCTCATATTTTTACAAATATGACGGTTATTTTGTGCGATTCGCATCACATCGCTTTATGATTCTAACAGTTTATTTTTCAAGTTGCACCTCATATATCATCTTTATAAAATATTTGAGGTATCTAATTAAGTTCAAAGAAATTGACGAATACTTTATTCTAAGAAGACATTAAAATTTTATTGTGATAATTAAATACACAAATGGTTTCAGATTGAATTCAATTTTTGTAAGGATGATATATTAATCAAGACTTACAAAATAGACGTTTGGATTGTTAAAATTTGATGTGGGGAGGGGATCTCTTTCCTTAAAGTGCATGATACTTACATTCCTAACAGGGCCGTCTCTGAAATTTTGGGGGCCCTGTGCAAAATTCATAAAAGGGACCCTTCTTATAAGACATTTAAAAAAAAATGAACAACGTATTGATGCTAAAAAGTAATATTGAAATAAACTTTAAAACTAACTAACCATCTGTTTCTAAATATTATTAAATGTAAAGAAAGCTACAAAATAACCATAGTACTAATAACTAACAATAAGTTCAATCTAAAGAAACCAAATAAACAAAACTTAAAAAAGTCTAGCACTGAAGCTTCACTTAAAGATGGCTCTTCGTGCTTTTTTTGCTGCAAAATCATCAATTAAACCTTTATAATCAATTTTGTCTAAAAAATCACTTTCAATCGATATCAAAGCTAGTCCATTTAACCTTTCCTGCAACATGGTTGGTCGTAATTATGATTTTAATAACTTTAACTTTGACAAACTCCTTTCTGCAGATGCAACAGTAACAGGTATAGTCAACAGAATTCTGTATGCAATGCTTGCGGTCGGGAAACAACGCATCCTCTTCAAGTAGTTCAATATGTCAATGGATGTCTTTATTTATTTTGGCAAACGCTCTCGTAAAAGCTTCAACTCTACTGATAATGCATCCCCATCAACATCAAAGAGCTCATCTTTCTTGAGAAAGTTTTGAAGCCGATCACAACAATCTTTTAATTTATCATTGTCTATCAAATTCAACCGTTCCGAAGTGAACAAAAACCCAAATATATCATCATACGCTTGATATTCTTCAAACCTTCTCTTCAGTGAACCAATAGCTTGATCTATTATATACAAGAAGTAATGAACCCTAAAAGATTCCTCTACTGATTGTTTAGTTGGTTGGGATGATTCACCTTCATTCTCATCACAATGTCTTTTTCTACGAACTTGACGCTTTTCTGGAAACACGGGATCAATTTCCATTTCAATAGCAAGTTTTTTAGCATTAATCATAGCCTCCGCAAATCCAGTTTCTCTGTACTTTTCAAAATAAGCGATCAATCCTTGTACTTGTTCTATAGCAACATCAATAAGCATGTCTGTAGATTGCAAATTTTTGCTAACCTCATTAACAGTAGCCAATATTTCATACCAAATAGTCATGCCCAATAAAAACTCAAAATTCCCAATGTCGTATGTTCCCATAGATTTAGCTGCACTTCTTGTTACTAAGTCATTGTCACTTTCTGCTAATTGGAGTAAAGCTTTTTTTATTTGTAGAGGTTGGGATTGAATTGCTTTAACACTCGCAACACGGCTTTTCCATCGTGTGGCCAACAATGATTTGAGAGTTAGACCTTTTATATTTTCTTTCAAAATCAGTCATCGTTTTGTAGAATTTGCAAACAAGCTGTAAATACGTTGTACTATTCCAAAGAAGTCTTTCATTTTTGCCACAAGAATTTGCCATATCACAAAGCGTTAAGTTAAGACTATGGCAACCATATGGAGTGTACATTGCCCTAGGATTTATATCCAAAAGCCTCTTTTGTACACCTTGATGTCTCCCTCTCATTTTGATCCATTATCATAACATTGCACTCTTACATCATCAATATCAAGATCAAGAACTTTTAATGCATTCTGCAACTCTTCAACCAGTCCTTCTCCTAATGTGTTATTCACAATCAGATATTGCAAAAAATATTCTTCTACTTTTACTGGAGTATTGTTCATATCCACACATCTTATGATCAAGGTCATCTGTTCTTGGTGGCTAAAATCAGGAGTACAATCAAGTATCATGGTAAAATATTTAGCTTCTTTGACTTTTTGAATGATTGCAGCTTTGATTTCACAAGATATCAACAATATCTATGACTAAGATAATGATAACAAATCTCATTATTTTGGAAGCGTTGAAGATGATTATTTATCAATGGATCAGATTCAACCATCATTTGGACTAGGCCCATAAAATTTCCATTACTTCCTTGATAAAGCGTATCGTTATTTCCATGAAAAGCCAGTGTGTGTTTAGCTAAATATTTCAAAATGGAAATCAACATTCGTAATAACTCCCTCCAATGCTCTTTTTCTTTCTTGATCTAGTCTTGCACAACTTTGTCAATTGTTTCATTTTTCTGCAATCTAAGACGCAAATCAATCCAAGTGGTCATGTTCGAGATGTGATCAAAACTGTTTTCATGCTCTTTAAGCCTCACATTGAGATGTGTCCAATCTTTGTAGCTCTCATTTGCTAATTGACCTTTGAGAGGCCCTTTCTTGAACAATTTACAACAAAAGCAGAACACTTTATCAACATCCCTTGAATAGACTAGCCAATCTTTATCATGTTTCTCCATTGGATAAGTATCAAGTGTAAAAGGCTGCATTAAAACTCCTATTAAACTGATCTTTAGGACTTTTCTCAATTAATAGATCTCTTGTAGGACCTTTTTCTGCCAACAAATCAATCCATTTAGGATCAAGACTATCCCAAATTTGAAGATCATAAATGTTTGAGGGAATGGACTCACTCGGTTAATCAGTGACAATAGGAGCATCCTCATGATTATCATTCTCATCAAGGTCATCATCAATTTCATCATTGCCCAAATCATCAACTAATTTCTCATTGTCATCATGTTGTTCCGTAATTAAATCATCCACTAAACTTTATGGTTCTTTTTCTTGCAGAAAGAACCTATCAATAGCTCCTTTTTGAGACTGAATCAATTGTTCAACTTTTCTTTTTCTTTGACGCTTCAAGTAGCCAGATGGATATTTTCTAGTAGGTGCCATCTTTTATGTGTCAAAAAAGATCACAATAAAATTATAGTAAGTATGAACAATGAAACCTGATAGTCCGTAATACGTGTGCGTCTAGTGATTTTTTTATTTTGTCTTGAAAGGTACAAAAGAAAAAAAAATAATTATGAGAAATACCCAAATCTTCAACTTTCCAGTCAATATACTTAAATTAGTAAATATCTTATTTTGATCTAAGTCTACATCACTCTGATCAATTGAACTGTCTTCATGATTTGGAAGTTTTTCTTTAATTTCATAAATTTATAAATTACGGTTTAATAATTTGTGGGAAATATAACAATGGGACGAAGAGAAAAATGAATTACACTGGGAGTCTGGGACACTCACACTGGCACAGAGTTCTGGTGCTCTGCGCTGAATTATTTGCCTTTGTAGTGACGGTAATCTGGTGTGAAAAGAAGAAAAGTGAAACGCAGCAATGGGATTTTGGCGTGAGAGAGAGAAGTAGTCTGAATCGTTTGCCTCGGTAGTGGGGTTCTCCAATCGATTAACTTTGCCCTTTATTAGTTATTATTTTATATATTTTTGTATATATAGTACTAGTAGTCTAATGGCTTTTAACCCTTTAGTCTTTTACGTAGTAGTCTAACTGATGTTTTTAGGTAGTAGACTAGTAGTCTGATGGCTTTTGGCCCATCAGATATTTATATGTATATATTTTGATTTGATTAGTATTTCTATATATTATTTTTATATAATATTATTTTATATGTATTATTATATTCAATAAAAAATATTTTTGGGGGCCCTCGAAATTTTAGGGCCCTATACCATGTAACCAGTCGCACTCTCCCAAAGTCGGCTCTGATTCCTAGTAAAGAGAATGGATATATCCGACTCATTACGAATTATATATCTTTATTGTATAAATGTTTATAATAATAATCATTTAACTCTTAATTCTTATTAAAAAAAAAATCATTAATTTGAACTAGAGATCACTTACACATCCTAATGTAAGGACAAATCGACAACGTTAGTACTATACTAGCATATTCATGAATAACGGTTTATTTACATGACACATTTGCTCACTAAATGATCCGTTTGGAATGATTATTTTTTTTAAATGTTCTTTAATAAAGATTTGGAAGTTAAACGATTCTAATTATGCGATTTATGTAGTAATAACACACTATTCATAAGGATAAAATATGTATATTCTCCATATGATGCAAGTATTACTCTAATAATAATTAGCAATAATCGTAATAAATAGTAATTTATAATCACGGTGGCATAAAAATTTGGCTTCCCGCATCCGAGGAGGCGACGCCCGCCGCACTGCTTGGAAGGAGACAATCCGCCGAAAAGAAACGAGGATTGAAAATCAAATACAAGAGAAAGTGGTAGGGCGCAGCCCGATGCTCAACTATTGGTGAACCTTGTTATGGTTGGGGCACAAATTTGACAGAATATCTAAGACAGGATTTATTATTAGAAGTGTATGTAAATTATAATATACTTGGTAGTCAATTGTGAAATATTAGCTAGAGGTAAAATGAGTAGAAATATTGAAAGTCTGTGTCTCATCCAAACATACTCTTTTAACTTTGGATTGTTACATTGTTTTACACGTGTGTTTATTATTAAAAGTGATTAATGAGATGAGACTAGTTATAATATTTACATGTATTTGATATAATTATTATATAACTGTCATATATAATTAATATGAATATATGTATTTAATACGATCACTATTTGACAGTTAGATAAATCGGAATTGACCACTCAAGAATTTGAATATATGGCTCCCTAGCTAAAAAGCATATCGATCAAAGAGTGCCACAATTATGTACTTTTTAAGAGAATTCAATAAGAATGAAATTACACTTTGCAAACTCTTTTAAGAACGAAGAATGTTTGGCTATGGACCTATGTGAAGCACTACGAAACTACAGTATTTGGAATTAGGCTCAACTAAAATACAGACAATTTGACATATTGTTTACTGTTTAGTATTGTCTGTGTCTATTGGAATCGAGATCCTCTTTGTATATCTGTGTTTGGCACTCAAGGACACGGAGATCCGGGCCGTTGAAGCGAGACCAGAGAACTGGAGAATATCTCACTTCTGTTTAGAGTGTTGGCCATCCATAAATTAAATCTTATATGCTGATTTTTGACGTTCTTGAAACTGGTAATGATTAAAGAAGGGAGATCATTTTCACACATATTTTTTAGTTTCTCACGCACTCTTGTTTGATCATGTTTATTTCCGTTTGATTTAATCAATTTAATAGTTAAAAATAAAAGAAACAAAGGCCTACTGACGCTCCGGTTAGAAGATGTGATTATGGGACAGAGGTTTAGGACCGAAGGGATAGAGGAAAACCTAGGAAGACTTTGGAAGGGACTCTAAGAAAAGACTTAGTATTTGGATCTAACGGAAGACATGCGTTCTAAGATTCATATAGCCTACCCCAGTTAGTGGGAAAAAAGCTTTGTTGTTGTTATTGTAATAGTTAAAAATAAAAAGGAAATTT